>NW_016159073.1:67298-94340 GCF_001687245.7 Rhagoletis zephyria
TACTTGACAATTTTCACCTCTTCGATATTTTCATCTTTGATTTTTAATTCACGGCTTATGGAGTCAGCATTTGCCGCTCTGGAAAATACCATAAAGCTAGGCTTTTTCACATTCAGTTTGAGTTTATTTGAAAACAGCCATCGATACAAAGAATGAAGATCTTCTTGCATTTTGACAATCGCATTTGGTAGTTCCCTATCACTGATCGTTAACAAGGCATCATCCGCAAAGAGTTTTATTTTACAATGATTGAGAGAACTTTTAATATCGTTTATATATATATTAAAGAGTAGGGGTGCCAAAACTGAGCCCTGTGGTAATCCGATGTCTACGGCTATCTTACTAGACATCTTTGAATTAACTATTGTTTGTTGCCTACGATTACATAGAAAGCTTCTAAACCAGTCAAGCTCAGTGTTTTTTATACCAATGTATTTTAGTTTATCCAACATTCGGACCCTATCAACGGTTTCAAATGCTCTTTTAAGATCAATAAACACTGCCACTACATTAAGGTGTCTGTTCAGATCTTCTTTCCATTGAGAAAGCACCAGATTCAGCGCAGTCTCACAGGAATGTTTAGCTCTGAATCCAAATTGTTCTTTTATGAGTATTTTATTGGATTAANGATTTTTATTTCATATCTATCACTCATTTTATTCTCTATTGCCTTTTTGATTTTTTCACGCTCAGCCTCATTTTCTGTTTGTATTACTACAGCCCCACTTTTCCTCCCCTGTACACTATTAATTTTCAAGCCCGAGGGGTCAACATTTTTGTTCAAATCTTCTTTTGTTTTTCCCACTTCCTGCTTCTCTTTTGGTTGTAGAACTAATGGCTTCTCTTTATTTACTTTCGGCGGCCTATTATCTTTCGCAGTATTACCTTTAAAGAGATCCGCGTAAGTGGCTTTCGCCCGCTGACCTGCTAACGCGTCAGCAGTCACCGATTTCTTTATCTCTTCACAAATTTTTTTGTTCTCATTTTCATTGCGCACTATGGCTTCGCAAAGATCATGGCTTTGCTTTTTTACGCCGTCAGCTATTGACTTAATTTGGTTCACTTCGAGAATACTCGCCTCACAGGTTTTTTGTACTCTTTGCATTGCATCAATGCGTTCCCCAAATTTTTTCTCTATTGATTGCAAGAGAAGTTTAAGCTCTTTCACTTGCATTTTTTGCGACTCCTGGAAGTCATCATTACACTCTTGGATCTTTTGACTATTTTTCTCTATTGTTAAGTTCATATTTCGGAGCACCTCATCGACATTGTGACATTGGTTACACATAAAGCGCACAAAGTTGTTTTCTTTGAGTACATTCGCACTGTACTCATCCAATTCAGAGCATTTTTTTGCCCAGTGCCACACTTTACCACACACACCATCACAGCGGATTCCGCTGTCCCCGCGAATTGGATTCTTGCACTTATGGCATTTATCCATTTTCGCGCCTTATTGTTTTTGTCACCTCACTGCACTTTTAGACCAGCGCTGACTATGGTGATGTCTGGCGAGCTACCTGGTGGGTGCGTCGTCGTTCATTGTGCAGAATATCGAATCGTCTATCGGGGTCGATGAAGCGGCTAATCTGGCCACCGACTTTGCTTCCGCGGAACACCGGACTTATATCAACTTTTCTAAAGCTGATTGGAAAGGCTTCGCGGAATTTACTGAAAACACCTTCGCTGCTCTCCCACTCCAACCGACGTCCACATTGGTGAACCTAAGTTCCGCAGGGCTGACACCGCTGCTGCAGCTCGCTTCGTACCGGCGGGATGTATTACGGACCCACGTCCAAATTTCCCTGCTGAAGCGGCTGTTCTAGCCGATGAGCGTGACAGCCTTCGTCAACTAGTGAACGTACATGAGCGGAAGAAGTGGGAAGAGCATCTGAAGACCTGTAACGTCACCTCTGGTGTGAGTAAGCTTTGGTCAACCGTGAGGTCACTGTCCAATCCGACGAAGCACGCCGACAGGGTCGAAATTTCTTTCGGCGACCATGCTTCGTCGGACCCGGAGCGATGCGCGAGCTATTTTAGCCGGCAGTTCATACTGTATCCTCCGGTGGACAAAGCCGAGCGTCGAGTGACCAGAAGGATGCACAAACTGCCAACAACTTGTGCCCTCCTTGCTTTCACTTGCGGTGAAGTTCAGGTGGCCATCGGGAAGGCGAAAGCCTCCAAAGCCACGGGTCCCGACGGAATATGCATGCTGATGCTGAAATATGTGGGTCCTGCGGGGGTAGCGTACCTAACGGAGCTCCTCAATTTGTCTATGGCCACTCTCATCATCCCAGACATCTGGAAGGTGGGGAGAGTGGTCCCACTGCCCAAACCGGGGAAATCCGCCAACAAAGGAGATTCGTATCGTANAAGCCTCCAAAGCCACGGGTCCCGACGGAATATGCATGCTGATGCTGAAATATGTGGGTCCTGCGGGGGTAGCGTACCTAACGGAGCTCCTCAATTTGTCTATGGCCACTCTCATCATCCCAGACATCTGGAAGGTGGGGAGAGTGGTCCCACTGCCCAAACCGGGGAAATCCGCCAACAAAGGAGATTCGTATCGTATCCTTTCCCCGGTAGCGAAGACACTCGAGGTCTTGCTGCTCCCGTATTTCACGAACCACCTGACCCCAGCGAAGCATCAGCATAGTTTCTGTAAAGTGCACAGTACAACAACAGCATTTAACGCCATAAACACTCAGATAACTCATGGCCTTAACCGTAACCGTCCATGTGACAACGATTCTAGTAGTGTTGGACCTGTCAAAGGCGTTCGACACTGTCAGCCATTCCACGCTACTAGAAGATATAGAGGCTTCCTCTCTCCCACAGAGGCTCAAACGGTGGTCGGCAAATTATCTGAGTGGTCGACACTCGTCGGTAATGTTTAGGGACAAATCGAGTAAACTCAGTATAGTAGTAATAAATTTTAAAATAATTAAAATTAAGCTCTATATTTTTATGTAAGTTCTTATGGAAAGCTTTATGAATACTCAAAATTTTTGAAAAACATAATTTCCATTTCAAATTATTAACAATGAAATAAAATAAATTTAAAATTAAAGGTATTCACAAAACCAATAAATTTAACAAGCATATGTATATATAACATATTTTAATCCTACATTACTCTCCCTTCAAGAGTTTTGATGTCTAATAAATTAAATGTAACTTTCTTTTTTAATTTTACTTCATTAATACTTAATTCATTTAATTAATTCATTTATAGTTATATCTATTAATTGGAATTGTTTTAACTTCACCATTAATTTCTACCCTAAAATATTTCTTGTCTCTTTCAATAACTTTGTAGGGTCCTTCGTACGGTTGTTGTAATGGACATTTATTTATAGAACGAACGAAAACAAATTTGCAGGTTTGAAGATCCTTTGGAATATAAAAACAAGTACTAGAATTTTGATGATGATTTAAATTTGAATTAACATTTCGAAAATGTTCACGCAAACAATTTAAAATCTCAGATGAAGAAAAATTCTCCGCTGATGGGACAACAAGTTCACCAGGCAAACGTAAATTTTGCCCGAAAACCATTTCAGCAGGTGTAGCTGAAATATCTTCTTTATAAACTGATCGTAATCCCAAAAGTATTATCGGTAGTTCATCCATCATACCACCTTCCAGCTCCATCTCTGGCCATAATAACAGCTTTTAATTGCCTATGAAATCCCTCAACCATACCATTACCTTGCGGATGGTATGCAGATGTAGCAATATGATGATGACTACCTAGTAATTTAATTAGCTCTGAAAATAATTTGGATGTAAATTGACTTCCTTGATCAGTCGTAATTTTTAATGGAACTCCAAATCGTGAAACAATCACAGTAAAAAATGTATTTGCAATCGTGGTAGCCGAAATATCTCTTAATGCATGTGCCTCTGGCCAGCGAGTAAACCTATCAATTATTGTCAAAATATAACGATGACCTTTTGAAACAGGCAAAGGACCAACAATATCTAAATGGATGTGTGGAATTGGAATTTTGCTAATAGGAGATTTCGTGTTACTATGGACTTTCGATTTTTGGCAACTAACACATTCTTTTGTCCATATATTGACTTCCTTAGTCATTCTCGGCCAATAATATCTTAACAATAAGTCGACGAGTAGCTTTTGTACCAGAATGTGAAATACCATGAAGCATATTAAAAACCTTACGTAAACTAGTTGGTATATATGGCCTCGGATTTTCCCGTTATCTCACACCAAATATTGAAATTTAATAAAAGAATTTGAATTAACTTTAAATTTAAACATTTAGATCCAATTTTTAAATCATTAAGCTCATCATCTTTTTGCTGTTCATTTTGTAAAATTTTAAAATTTAGCTCCGTATTTTCAATTACATTAACTTCAAAAGCTCGAGATGGTATATCAGCTATAATGTTTGACTCTCCTTTAATATATTGTATATTATTAGTGAACTGTGCGATGTATTCCAAATGACTCGTTTGTCTTGGACTACGTTCTGTTTTTGAATTCAAAACATTGATTAAAGGTTTATGATCTGTGAAAACAGTAAATTGTCTTCCTTCCAAAAGGTAACGAAAATGTTTGACATTTAGATAAATCGCCAAAAGTTCTCGATCGAATGCACTGTACTTAGTCTCAGGCAGAGACAATTTTTTGGAGAAAAAAGCAATTGGCTCAATGTTATTATTAAAATGTTGCTGAATGATACCTCCAATTGCCGCATTAGAAGCATCAACAGTTAAAGATAATTTAGCGTCTTTGTTAAAATGATTTAACAATATCTCAGACGCAAACCTATCCTTAATGCATTCAAAGGCTTGGTGTGAATTATCATACCAAATTAACGATTTTTCTCGTCTCTTGTTTGTTCTATTAATTAAATCTGCCAATTTCGGTATATACCTATGATAATAATTAACCATACCTATAAATTTCTGTGCTTGTTTAATAAAATTTGGACGCTCAAAATTACGAATTTGTCCTACCTTATTTTCAGAAGGCCGAATCCAAGCTCCAGATATATTATGTCCTAAAAAATCAATATTTGAAACACCAAAAGTACATTTGCTTTATTTAATATTTAAACCGTACTCCGTTAGGCGTTGAAAAAGCACATGTAAATCTTTTAAATATTGTTCTTCATCTTCACTTGCAATAAGTAAGTCGTCGATATAGGCAAAAATTAAATCTAAACCACTAATGACTTCATTAATAAGTCTCTGAAAAGTCTGTGATGAATTTCTATGTCCGAAAGGCATTCGTGTAAATACAAACATGCCGAAATAAATATCCTCTTCCGCCATTGGAATTTGATGATATGCCCCTACTAAATCCAATTTAGAAAACATATTTTTATTTCTGAGATTCATATTAAAATCATGAATATGCGGTAAGGGATAACGATCCGGAACAGTTACTACATTTAATCTTCGAAAATCTCCACAAGGACGCCAATCATTCAATTCTTTTTTAGGTACTAAATGAAGAGGAGATGCAACTGAAGAATTGGAAGGTCTGCCAATTCCTGTTTTAACTAAGAAATCGAATTCAGCTTTAGCAACATTGTATTTAATTATGTCTAACCGCCTGGGTTTAGAAAATGGAAGACTTCCTTCCGTTACAAGGCGATGTACCATCGAATGTTTAACTGGCTTCATATAATCTGGTTCCTCAATAAGCGAAGAAAATTGTTTTAATAACTTTGTATATTGATTATTAACTATAAATAATTTTGGAAGTGAAATATTACAAAATTCGAAATTGTATTTACAGAAAGATTAGTCAATGGATCAACTAAACGTTTGTGCTTGATATCAATTAGAATACCACATTTACAAAGAAAATCAGCTCCAATGATTGGCTTTGTTATGTCAGCTATTAAAAATGTGAAAGGAAATTCGCGTCTTAAACCTAAATTAACGTTCAAAAGCCTTTTTCCAAAAGTCGAAATCGTCGAACCATTAGCTGCAGTAAGAATTATGTCAGATAATTTTTTTGTATGAGGAAATTTTGATACCGGAAGTACCGAAATTTCTGCTCCACTATCAATTAAGAAATTTTGTCTATTCTCTTTATCAAAAACAAATAAGCGACGTGTTGAAATATCTTAATTTCCGTTGTTTGTCGCTGTAACAACGGACGAATTTAGTTTGTTGAATCCTTATTCTTAGAATATGAACAAGGTTGTTCACATTTATTTGCTCTATCACCAAATTTATAATGATATTTGCACATCCAATTCGGATTGTCTCTAGATTTTGATCTACGCCTAAATGAATTGCCAAAACTGTTTCTTTGAAATGATCGTGATCTACTTCGATTTTGACTCAAATGATGTTTAATTTCAGATAATTGCAAAGAAAGCTTTTGAAAATTTTCGCACACGATAGAAGTTGTTCTTACTAAATTGTCAATAATCAAATTTTGCTGTTTAAAATTTGAAATATTATTAATTGAAGAGATTTCATTTTTTTTTTCTTACTTCCCAAATGTTATCCCTAAATTAGTGAGTTTTGTGAGAGAATGAACTGTATTTTAATTGAAAATTCTTAAAAATAAATAAATAAACATGAGTGGCAAACAATATCACTTTGAAATGGGGGTGCTATTGTATTGGCTAATACTGTATATATAACATATTTTAATCCTACACTCAGAAAAATAAAACAGGGGGTTCCACAGGGTGGTGTCCTTTC
The DNA here is from genome assembly GCF_001687245.7 of Rhagoletis zephyria. Classification (NCBI taxonomy): domain Eukaryota; kingdom Metazoa; phylum Arthropoda; class Insecta; order Diptera; family Tephritidae; genus Rhagoletis; species Rhagoletis zephyria. The sequence goes on from NW_016159073.1 coordinate 73,995, forward strand.
CCTGCTACTGTTCAATATTTATATTTCAAAGCTCCTTCAACCACCAGAGGGAGTCTCGATTGTCTCTTACGCCGACGATTGCTCGATCATGGCGACTGGGAATGGAATTGATGACTTCTGTTCGAAAGTAAACGGGTATCTCTCCGATCTTTCTCGCTTCTTCACTCCAAAGTGTCTAGCCCTCTGCCCTACGAAATCCTCTGCGACCTTGTTCACAACCTGGACGAAGGAGGAGGAGGACCAATTCCGACGGTGAATAACCCGAAAATGCTCGGAGTAACATTCGACAGCCTTCTCTGCGCACGCAACCGCTATTGTCAATAAAGTACAGAGCCGCAAAAAGGTCCTTAAGTCGCTAGCCGGCAGTACTTGGGGCCAAGACAAAGAAACGTTGCTGGCAACATACAAGGCAATAGGCCGGCCGGTTTTAAACTACACAGCACCAGTGTGGTCGCCGGGGACTAGTAGGACGCAGTGGATGAAGCTACAGACAGCACAGAACACAACACTCAGGACAGCGACCGGATGCCTCCTGATGTCGCCAGAACACCACCTTCATAACGAGGCACAAATGCTCCCAATCAAGGAGCATAACATAATGCTCTGCAAGCAGTATCTGATTGGGAGCCACCGATGTGGCCACCCAAACAGACAGCTGCTTGCAGAGGAGCCCTCGCCTAGGCACGTCAGGAGGCATCTATACGAACTAACGGACGAAGTCCAGAGGTTCATCAAACAGTCTCTGGACCCGTCAGCATACCGACTGGCCCTGAAAGTCATTCACAGGGACTCAGTCTCGGGATACGTAGACTCTAGCCCTGTGAATGCCGTTAGAGGCATACAACCACCGGACATAGACGTGACGGAGCTTCATCTGCCTCGGGAGACAAGAACCACAATAGCCCAACTTCGCTCTGGCTACTGCAGCAGGTTAAACTCATACCTGAGCAGACTGAATGCGGATGTGCCAAATGAGTGGACCGACCCTGTAGAGGCTGCACGCTTCCTAGGGCTGCCGTTAGTGGAAATTGACGACAACGACCGAGATATCAACCGATCTGGGTGGGGTTGTTGTAGCCGCTACAACAACAAAAACAACAACCAAAAGAGAAATTGCCGAAAATGGGCAACAAAAGTTTCTGTGTGTGAGCGCAGTCAATGTGTCGCAACTCTGCATGTAGAAACAGTTTGAATACCGCAGTATAACAGTATCCAAACATTGTATTGATACGTTTTGGAAGTCAGTCATATTAAATCACGTTTATCAGTTTGCGCACATAAAAAGGAAAAAGCGACGACTTTGAGGGCCAGTTTTTCAGTGCTGGTAAATGTGAAAAATGTAAATGTTTGACCAAATACTTGAATACTTAGTGATGTAGAATTTTATCTTTTTTCATTTGGTAGTAAAAACTTCTTTGTACTTTGAAATTCATTTTTTGAATTAATCTCCAATATCGATATCAATGACCCCACTGTGCAGCAACTGGCTTTAACACAAATAACAAAAATTTACATAGAAAGTGTTATTTATAAAATTTTTCCCCTGTTAAAGTTTATTTTTCAGAAAAGGAAAAATCGAATATGTTTTAAACAAGTTTTTCGTAAATGTTTTAATTTACATGTTTTTAACTTATTTAAACATTGTTTTAAACGCTTTTAATAATTCAATACTTTCGAAATTAAGGGTAGAAAGAAATCAAATCCAGCGAAGAACTAATCAAATATCTATTAGAAATAAATAATAAAAGGGGTCTTAAATTCGTAAAACCCTCGTAAGCCTCGTAAAGTTCATAAATTTATGAGCCTTGTAAAAGAACTGTCACGAGCCCCCCGTAAATTTACGAGGCAAATTTGATGCGCAAACGACCTCGTAAACTTCAATGTTGCCGAGAGGCCGACATTTTTATGCTACAATGTATGATAAAACAATGAAAAAAATAAAAAAAATTATACGCGAATAAAATGAATGTATTTCATCCACTAACTGTATTGACTTAGGTTTTCTGCTAATTTTCGGCATTTTTAGTTGTATTTTAGCCAAGAATGATAAGAGACAAGATGGCGGGATGTTATGGGAAATACTACAAAACAAAAATTGCTTCACAAAATCCTGGTTGATCTGTCAAACAGTCTCTTTACCCACCTATTTAAACCTTTTCACAAAGGAGCGTTCTCATAAAAGCCTCGTAAACTTACGAGTTTTACACGCTTTAAGACTTTACGAGTTTAAGGGAATCCCCTAAATGTTTACCATTAAAATGAACGTTATATAAATAAAAAGTAGTCTTGTGTATTATTGAGATTTGATTGATGAATTAAATAAAACCTTTTCAGTCCTTGTCCGCACCCATAGACGAGCCTCTGCCTCTTTCTGGATTAAGCGCCCTCATAATCGTAACAAATTTTGTTGCTTTCTCGGTGCCAAGCCTGTTGCGTAGTCTCGAGTGAACCAACCCAAAGCTCGAATACAATCTTTCAATTCTCACAGAAGAAGCAGTGGCCGTAAATAACTGATTTGTGGCCTCTACAATCTGTGCATCTATTTTACTTCCCATCGATCTCCACCAGACCGACACATGATTTTTTTTTTCTTCTTTTTCTTCCGATAGTCCTTCACCTTTATGTTTGGGGTCTAATATATAGGCCGCAAAATGTGCAGCTGTCATTGCAGCGGATGAGGACAAAATTCGGACGATAAGGGCCATTATATTGCTAATAAAACCAGCGTTTGAAAGTGCTTCCATTTTTCTTTTTCATATGCTTCGAGTTTGCTTTGGCTGTGAGAAAATTCAAAGCCAACAGCTAAGCGAAAGTAAAAACAAAAAAAAACCGAAGCTGTACTGTCGATTTGCTGATGTCATCTTCGCCTATGCTCACTGCCAAATACAATGCCGATATCAAGAGTATTGCCGCTTCGTCTGCTTTTTCATGTGTTGTTGACGTTACTTCTCCTGATGTAATTGATACGACACCATTATCGTATGCGAATGCTGTTTCTGGTTCTCTCGTCACTGCTAAAAGTAATAAAAAGCAAACATCTGCTAATACTAATACACTTCCTAACACCAATGCTTCTACTGCTGATACTGTTGTTGCTAGTAATTCTGGAACCATGTGCGCTCTCGGACCTGCTGCTGCTAAGAGAAATAATAACGAGACATCCGCTAGTGCTAATGCACTTTCTAACGACTTCTGGTGCTGGTGTACGGAAAGACAATAAAAAGAGTGCCAGCGTTGTTGGTAGTAATCCCAGTAAAGAATTGGATGTTGTTGTTCCGCTCAAATGGTTGCATTTGTCGTCTTTTAAGCCCTCTGTCAACGAAAATGACATCATAAATTTTGTCCCTAAACATGCATCGATTGATTCTAACAGCATCTCTTGCTATAACCTTATTAAAAAAGACCTTTCTGCTGACTCTTTGAAGAAATTGGTAAGAGTTAATTTCAAGTTTGGTGTCTCTTTATCAGACTATAATAAACTGCTAAGCTCAGCTGATTTGCTTGACCTTGGTTTGTCGGTCCAAACAGGAATCTTTATTTACGGTTGATGGATAGCTCGTTTCCAATGGATGGTGGCAAGAAAGTGGCTGACTTACGTGTAATGATTTTGTATTACCGGCTTATGGTGACTCAATTGCTGTCAAATGAATAGTCCAGATTTGATGCTCACAACTTCTTCATTCTACGCAACAACATGGCTGGGGATTTGCCGGAAGGAATGTGACGGCACCTTTTGCCTCTATTAATTTCCACTGAGGGGTGAGTATCAACTCCCCGAATGTCGCCAGCTTTTGATACAAGTGTTTTATCCACTTGAAATACTTGGTCGTAATTCCGTTCTGCGAGGGCTGATGAGTGTGGTTCGCTCCGTGTCCAATTCCAAAAAGAGAAATATATTTTTCTAGCCTCGTGGTATGTGACCACCGATTCTTTTATCGTATGTCAGTGTCGCGTTTTCTCATCTTCAGCGACACGTTAACAAAAAAAATGTGGAGCGTTTAGTAGGGATATGAGAATGGTGGTTCGAATGCGATTCACGGGCTGTGGTTTGATCGGCGTTAGACCTTACATCGAAATCGTTCTACATGATCTTCATCAACCCCATCCTGACTCCTTCAGTTCGCCTTTAAGCGCATATGTATGTACAAATGTTCCGTCTTTCGTATTTAGTTTCAGTACGCATTACATAAGCTACGGTAGATGAAAGGCATTGGTAAATGATTTGGTTATGAATCTTTTCTTGTTTGCTTTGATCGATTTACTAGCAATGTACTGAGGATATAATATAACAAAACTATGGATATAACAAAACTAAACTTAATTAATTTATACAAGCCGGGTACCCTGTAATAAGGCAGAATCAATGGAGTATGGAGGCCTGCCATATATTCTTCGAAATTCTTGAGAAGGCGAATGTACTAAATGGGTTAACGTCTTGTGATTAAATCGGCGGAATAATTGCCAAGCACTCGGTGTTTAGCATCGATCAGTTCATATGAATTCGAACCAAGTTTCCGTGAAACATTGGCTCTAATTTTTGGTGGGGCTAGTTTTTGTGCATAGCTCTCTCCGGCCACGGACTGTTTAGGATTGCGAATGTACACTTCCGAGCCTATCTCGAAATGGCGTTCTCTTTTGCGGGTAAATGCCCGTTGTGCGGTTTGTTGATATTGTTCGAACTGTTTGTCTCGAATTTCATCAGCCAGAACTTTACGCTGTTCCACATCCTGTGTATGGTATGGATTTACATCCAATAATAATTTATATTCGTTTCCAATTTTCACATATTCACTGCCAGTGGGCAGGAAATATGGCGTGTAGCCCGTGGCTGAATGCACTGAAGTGTTAATATCATGAATAACACAGGACAGATGGTTAGGTCGCCGAAACAACAACCCTTGGTCGGGTAAAACCCGTGTCATTCCGGTACGTAGAACCGGCTGTCGCGGGAATGTCGTGTAATTGGTTGTCGTAACCTTCTGTTCTATTAGCCTTGATAACCGACTATATGATGAAATATTTCTTTCATAAATAAATTGTGTTGATTTATTTACTTCCTTAGATGTCTGATTTTATTACTATGTATAAACAAACTTTATATTTACATTTATATAATATATTTATAATACTTTTTTGTTGTTTTTCAGGAACGTGTTGGCCGTAGGTTAGGGGGTTTGAGAGTTTTAAACTCTTATTGGGTGGCTCAGGACGCGTCTTATAAATATTTTGAAGTCATTTTAGTGGACATCCATCATAACGCTATAAGAAGAGATCCAAAAATAAATTGGCTTTGTAAGCATGTTCATAAACATCGTGAGCTTCGTGGTTTGACCTCAGCTGGCAAAAGTTCTCGTGGAATTGGCAAGGGCTACCGTTATTCGCAGACTATTGGAGGTTCCCGTCGTGCTGCATGGAAACGCAAAAATACTTTGCAAATGCATCGTAAACGCTAGAGCGATATTTTTAGTTTTGATATGCTCGCAAAATATAAAGATACGCGTGTTTTCGAAGAATGTATTTTTATTTTTTGTTCGGAGTCTGATGACCGAAGATGCTTAAATGACTTTCCTTCACTGTATGAACTGTGAGCCGCAAAAATAAGTAATAAGTCCCTTCACTTACATTGATCCTTCTGTTTATTACAGGAACCTTGTTGGCAAAAATTAAAATGTTTGAACGCAGATTATGGTTATGGTTATGTAGGGGTGGTCTACCGCCCCCTTGCACTTTGTCGTTCCCACGACAGTCAGGTCTACGCAATCGGAACGACAAAAATTTTTATCGCCACTCCAGCATCGCTCGCCAAAAATTTGTTGGGGATTTCCAACAACACTTAAATCAAAAAATTTACGAATTTGAAAAATTGCTCTCACTCAATCCGAGTGAAGTCGCCAGCACAAATTATTCAGACTAACACCCTTATTCTAGAACCCGAATTATCGTAATTCGTTAATTCGTAGCAACGTTACGAAAAACAAAAAATCGACATTCCCACGACAGCCGGTTCTACGTACCGGAATGACTGGGGTTTTACCCGACCAAGGGCTGTTGTTTCGGCGATCTAACCCCGTTTAGGTCGGCGAAATACATCAAACGTTGCTCGATCCTAGGGCTACACCTCCGCAGCCTTCTGCTCAGGGCTGGCATAGAGTCAAACCCAAGGCCAGAAATCTACCCTGCTGCGTATGCCAGAGACGACTGCATACAAACTCCACCTCGGTCAGGTGCAAAGCCTGTGACGGGTGGAGTCACCTCCGTAGCTGCTCGGGCCTGCGTACGCACCGGCAATGGACCACGTCGTTCGTGGCCCCATGCTGTGCGAACCGGACCGCCCCCACGGCAAACCACCACCCGCCTGGGCAGGACACAATGAACACACCCACACCCCAACACAACACAGCAATAGACACACAAACAAACACAATAGCACCCACACACCGCCGCCGGCAACTCCTAGTCCCTCCGACAATCTGCTCTGTTTGTCAGTCCAGAATATACCGTAACGTGACATCAGTCAAGTGCAACTCTTGCCTCGGCTGGTGCCACTTTAGGGCGTGCTCAGGACTTCGCAAAACACGAGATTGGACGAGTGGCTATGTGGGCCCCTGCTGTGCTGCCCCGTCGCATCCCTCCCCCGCGACGCCGCCAACCACCACCACAAGGCAGCACCCCTTTTGCAGCACGTACAGCAGGGGGCCGGCAGGCAACACAACTCTTTAACACCACACATCACAATCGGTCTCCCAAGGCACACAAAGGTGCTACAATTTAACTGTAACGGACTCCAGAGCAAGATCGAGGAGATAACTGTCTTTATGGGAAGGCATGGAATATTAATAGCTGCGGTCCAAGAGACGAAGTTGCACGGCAATTCAACCCTGTTGATTTGCGCCGGATACAACGTGCACCGTCGAGATCGCGAGCGAGATAATGGTGGGGGTTTAGCGTTCATCACGCACCACACCGTGCAGTATCGTCTCATTGAAGCAGACATCGACCGCGGGGATACCATCCTAGAATGTCAGGGTATTGCTATCCGGTCTGCGATGTTGAGCTCGAAATATTAAACGTATACATACCCCCTGTCACCTGCTGCCCGGCTGGTTATCACCCTGAAATAGGTGCGCTACTCAGAGGTGAAAACCGTATGGTAGTTGGTGACTTTAACGCGCACCACGATCTCTGGCACTCAAGCCTTGCAAATGATCGTAGGGGACTACATCTGGCTGAGCAGATAGGCGATTCGAAATTCTGCACAATGAACGACGACGCACCCACCAGGATTATGGGCAGCTGCTGCAGCTCGCCAGATCTAACAATTGTCAGCGCTGGTCTGATAAACTGCGTATCATGGCGACCTATGCTGACTCTAGCATCAGACCATCTGCCCATAGTCATCTCGATTGATAAACCTGCCGACTTTGCTTCCGTGGATCACCGGACTTATGTCAACGTTTCCAAAGCTGACTGGAAAGGCTTCACGAATGTTACGGAGGGCGCCTTCACTGCACTACCCATACCAACCGACGTTCATGTAGGTGAACGTAATTTCCGCAGGGTTGTCACCGCTACTGCAGCTCGCTTCATCCCAGCAGCATGTATTAAGGAACCACGTCCGAATTTTCCTGCCGAAACGGCTGTTCTAGCTGATGAGCGCGACAACCTTTGTCAGGCCGATCCCGGAAATCCCCGTATTAGGGATCTCAATTCGGAGATTCGGCAACTTGTGAACGTACATAAGCGGAAGAAATGGGAAGAGCATCTGAAGACCTGCAACTTCGCCTCTGGTGTGAGCAAGCTTTGGTCTACCGTGAGGTCGTTGTCCAACCCGACGAAGCGCGACGACAGAGTCGAGATAGACTGGTGACCACGCTTCGTCGGACCCGGAGAGATGCGCGAGCTATTTTAGCCGGCAGTTCATTCTGCATCCTCCGGTGGATAAAGCCAAACTTCGAGTGACCAGAAGGCTGCACAAAATGCCAAAACCTAGTGCGCCTCTTGTTTTCACCAGCGGTGAGGCAAGGGTAGCTAGCCATCGGGAAGGCGAAAGCCTCCAAAGCCATTGGCCCCAACGGAATATGCGNGAAGGCGAAAGCCTCCAAAGCCATTGGTCCCAACGGAATATGCATGTTGATGCTGAAAAAATTGGGTCCTGCGGGAGTAGCGTACCTAACGGAGGTCCTCAACCTGTCTATGGCCACTCGTCATTCCAGACATCTGGAAAATGGGGAGAGTGGTCCCACTTTCCCCGGTAGCGAAGACACTGACGAGGCCCTGCTGCTCCCGTACTTCACGAACCACCTGACCCCAGCGAAGCATCAACATGGGTTCCGTAAAGTGCATAGTACAACAACAGTACTTAACGCCATAAACACTCAGATAACTCGTGGCCTAAACCGAAACCGCCCCTGTGACTGAACTATTCTAGTAGCGTTGGACTTGTCCAAGGCGTTCGACACTGTCAGTCATTCAACGCTACTAGAAGATATAGAGGCCTCCTCACTCCCACAGGGACTCAGACGGTGGTCGGCGAATTACCTGAGTGGTCGACACTCGTCAGTAACCTTCAGAGACAAAACCAGCAAGCCACGTAAAATTAAACGGGTACCACAGGGTGGTGTCCTGTCCCCGCTACTGTTTAACTATTACATATCTAAGCTTCCTCAGCCACCAGAGGGTGCTAATATAGTCTAGTATGCTGACGATTGTTCGATCATGGCGTCTGGGAATGGAATTGATGACTTGTGCTCAAAAGTAAACGGTTACCTCCGAACTTTCTCGCTTCTTCACTGCAAGGAGCCTTGCCCTATCCCCTGCGAAATCCTCGGCAACCCTTTTCACCACCTGGACGAAGGTCAGACTGCCACGTCGATGACGTAACAATACCGGCGGTGAGTAACCCGAAAATCCTCCNAGTTCCACTTTCTTACACAAATTTTATAAACGCATACTCCAACGACTAAAAAATAGCAATAGAAGGATGAGCGATTAAAAAGTATTCACAGTCGCTAACTGAGCGACTAAGCGACACTCGCAATAGCATCGATAATCGATAATCGCTTAATAGTCGTTTATCTACTGCCAGTCGACATTCGCAATAGGGGTGAAAGAAACGTTGTTGGCAACATACAAGGCAATTGGCCGGCCGGTTCTGAACGTATGGTCGCCGGGGACTAGCAGGACGCAGTGGATGAAGCTGCAGACCGGCCAAAACACGGCATTACGAACTGCGACATGATGCCTCCTGATGACGCCTCAACACCACCTTCACGACGAGTTCCAGAAGCTCCCAGTAAAGGAGCATAACATAATGCTCTGCAAGCAGTTCCTCGCTGGGAGCCACAGACATGGCCATCCCAGCGGGCAACTGCTCGCGGAAGAGCCCTCGCAACGGCACGTCAGGAGGCATCTTTACGAATTGACAGACGAAGTCCAGAGGTATATTAAACAACCTCTGGACCCGTCAACCTACCGACAGGCCCTGAACGGCATTCACCGGGAATCAGTCTCAAGTTATGTAGACACAACCACCGGACGTGGACGGGACAGAACTTTGTCTGCCTCGGGAGACCCGCACTACAATAGCCCAACTCCGCTCTGGCTATTGCAGCAGGCTCAAGAGCTATCTGAGCGGAATCAACTAGGATGTGCCCAACCAATGCCCGGCATGTAGAGAGTCGCCACATGACTCCCGGCACTTCACATGCCCTGAGAATCCCACTCAGCTAACGCCCCTGTCCCTATGGACAGCCCCTCTGGAAGTAGCACACTTCCCAGGCCTCCCCCTAGCTGAAATAGACGACAACGTTGGTGGATGAACCGCCCCGAACGGGGCTTAGTAGCCGCTACAACAACAACAACAAAAACTCGATTCTATTGCATTTGCAGTTATAGCAGCGGAGTAAGAGCGCGTTATGGGAATGAATTCACAAAGCTATGCGGTGCTGTCGAGCTTAACCATGGACGCATCTATGTATGTGAGCTTCTGTTTGAATTGTTGAACTACAAGCCACAACTATTATACCTGAAGAACTGGTAATCCAGTTAATGCAATAACAACTTCTTCCAAGTCATTGAAAATATGCATTTGGTTAGGTTCACCACCTGTTGCGCTTGCTTGTGCCTTCGGCCGCGCTTAGGGATTATAACCCTTACTAGGTAGAATTCTCCTTTCTGTGTTGCCGAAGAAGAAGTGTGGAAGCTCTTCTATTGTAAAAGATATATAACACTACTTGTGCATTAACCTCCAGCTACGGCTTCCAGAACGCAGAACACATCGAAATTTACAAAGAAGTGCACAGTTAAAACCGAATTTAATAATAAACTAGTGCTCGGAAATTTGGAACATTTGTCTTAGGGTCGGTTGTTCAATGTCTGATTAGCGCAATTCGGAGGTAGAAGCTCCGGTTAAGCACAACTACTGCTGTATCGATCACATTTTACATGCATGATGTCGAAATCGTCGATAGTGTAGTGGTAGTGATAACCAGACATTGAACAACCGGCCCTTAAATTAGGCCCCTATTCTGAGTTGCATTCGATCTTCGACTGTGGTCGAAAGTGCTGATCGAACGAATTTTCATTTGGTATTATGATGCTCATTCGATGAAGAAAAGCGCTATTGTAAATTTCGCTCGTTTTAGTATATTTTCTGCCGCTGAGAAGCTTTGTTTACAAATCGAGCAAACCAAATAGTGTGCTTATACATATAAATCAAAGAGTTGATTATAGTTTAAGAGTATTTGATTTAATTAACAGTAGATCACAAACAATTAATTATTGAGTCAAATAGTTGTTGAGTTAATGTAACAAATGAGTAAATTCTTATTAAAAGGAACAAAAGATACACAGCTTTAAATTACACACGGCTGATACTGCTGATTCGGCCGTTACTTCTTATTCGGCTGATACTCGACGGACAACTGAACTGCTCGTTATTTTGTCTTCTCGCATCCTTCACAGTGTAGGGGTGCCGCCTCGCAACGAATGTATAGGGATGCTATCCTACACTCGGTCACCCTGGTGACTCTTCTACAACCTCGTTATCATCATCGATTTCTTCGGCACAACACCAAAGCTTTATGTTATCCGCACTANCGCGCTTAGGGATTATAACCCTTACTAGGTAGAATTCTCCTTTCTGTGTTGCCGAAGAAGAAGTGTGGAAGCTCTTCTATTGTAAAAGATATATAACACTACTTGTGCATTAACCTCCAGCTACGGCTTCCAGAACGCAGAACACATCGAAATTTACAAAGAAGTGCACAGTTAAAACCGAATTTAATAATAAACTAGTGCTCGGAAATTTGGAACATTTGTCTTAGGGTCGGTTGTTCAATGTCTGATTAGCGCAATTCGGAGGTAGAAGCTCCGCTTATGCACAACTACTGCTGTATCGATCTCATTTTACATGCATGATGTCGAAATCGTCGATAGTGTAGTGGTAGTGATAACCAGACATTGAACAACCGGCCCTTAAATTAGGCCCCTATTCTGAGTTGCATTCGATCTTCGACTGTGGTCGAAAGTGCTGATCGAACGAATTTTCATTTGGTATTATGATGCTCATTCGATGAAGAAAAGCGCTATTGTAAATTTCGCTCGTTTTAGTATATTTTCTGCCGCTGAGAAGCTTTGTTTACAAATCGAGCAAACCAAATAGTGTGCTTATACATATAAATCAAAGAGTTGATTATAGTTTAAGAGTATTTGATTTAATTAACAGTAGATCACAAACAATTAATTATTGAGTCAAATAGTTGTTGAGTTAATGTAACAAATGAGTAAATTCTTATTAAAAGGAACAAAAGATACACAGCTTTAAATTACACACGGCTGATACTGCTGATTCGGCCGTTACTTCTTATTCGGCTGATACTCGACGGACAACTGAACTGCTCGTTATTTTGTCTTCTCGCATCCTTCACAGTGTAGGGGTGCCGCCTCGCAACGAATGTATAGGGATGCTATCCTACACTCGGTCACCCTGGTGACTCTTCTACAACCTCGTTATCATCATCGATTTCTTCGGCACAACACCAAAGCTTTATGTTATCCGCACTAGTTGATGTATGGTTAATAATAATAATAATAGATTGGCGCTTACCCATATGTTAGTGTTTGGCCGAGCTTCTCCTCCGATTGGTGGCGTGCGCCTTGATGTTGTCACAAAAAGCGGAGGGACCTACAGTTTTACGCCGACTCCGAACGGCGATTGTATTTTTATGAGAAGCTGTTTTTCATGGCAGAAACACACTCTGAGGTTTGCCATTGCCTGCCGAGGGACGACCGCTGTTAAGAAAAAACCTTTTTTCTATATTTTTTTGCGATGTTGCTTTGACCAGGGCTTGAACCCAGGCGTTGCGGAGTGGAATCGCGCACTGCTTACCACTACACCACAGCGGCCGTTGATGTATGGTTGGGGCCCTTAAATTCTGCTGCTTTCTTGACGTCATACCTGCCGTTGCGCTTCACCTTTACTATCTCTTAAGGGCCGATGTATTTTCCTGCTAGATTTAGCCCTTTATAGCAACAAAGTCATGTATTTGGTACCCCTGATGCCCTTTACGCTTCTTGTCGAACTGTNCATTTTACATGCATGATGTCGAAATCGTCGATAGTGTAGTGGTAGTGATAACCAGACATTGAACAACCGGCCCTTAAATTAGGCCCCTATTCTGAGTTGCATTCGATCTTCGACTGTGGTCGAAAGTGCTGATCGAACGAATTTTCATTTGGTATTATGATGCTCATTCGATGAAGAAAAGCGCTATTGTAAATTTCGCTCGTTTTAGTATATTTTCTGCCGCTGAGAAGCTTTGTTTACAAATCGAGCAAACCAAATAGTGTGCTTATACATATAAATCAAAGAGTTGATTATAGTTTAAGAGTATTTGATTTAATTAACAGTAGATCACAAACAATTAATTATTGAGTCAAATAGTTGTTGAGTTAATGTAACAAATGAGTAAATTCTTATTAAAAGGAACAAAAGATACACAGCTTTAAATTACACACGGCTGATACTGCTGATTCGGCCGTTACTTCTTATTCGGCTGATACTCGACGGACAACTGAACTGCTCGTTATTTTGTCTTCTCGCATCCTTCACAGTGTAGGGGTGCCGCCTCGCAACGAATGTATAGGGATGCTATCCTACACTCGGTCACCCTGGTGACTCTTCTACAACCTCGTTATCATCATCGATTTCTTCGGCACAACACCAAAGCTTTATGTTATCCGCACTAGTTGATGTATGGTTAATAATAATAATAATAGATTGGCGCTTACCCATATGTTAGTGTTTGGCCGAGCTTCTCCTCCGATTGGTGGCGTGCGCCTTGATGTTGTCACAAAAAGCGGAGGGACCTACAGTTTTACGCCGACTCCGAACGGCGATTGTATTTTTATGAGAAGCTGTTTTTCATGGCAGAAACACACTCTGAGGTTTGCCATTGCCTGCCGAGGGACGACCGCTGTTAAGAAAAAACCTTTTTTCTATATTTTTTTGCGATGTTGCTTTGACCAGGGCTTGAACCCAGGCGTTGCGGAGTGGAATCGCGCACTGCTTACCACTACACCACAGCGGCCGTTGATGTATGGTTGGGGCCCTTAAATTCTGCTGCTTTCTTGACGTCATACCTGCCGTTGCGCTTCACCTTTACTATCTCTTAAGGGCCGATGTATTTTCCTGCTAGATTTAGCCCCGTTGTGAATTGCGTGACCTTTATAGCAACAAAGTCATGTATTTGGTACCCCTGATGCCCTTTACGCTTCTTGTCGAACTGTTGGTTGTAGTTGTCTTGCGCCTTCTGAATTTGACGCCTAGCCTCCTGCTTATATTGTTACGTTCCTCTTACAGACCTAACACCAGTTCTTCTTGTGAAATTTTCATCAGCTCCAGATCGTACTCAGTACGCATTTTAACTCGGANCATTTTACATGCATGATGTCGAAATCGTCGATAGTGTAGTGGTAGTGATAACCAGACATTGAACAACCGGCCCTTAAATTAGGCCCCTATTCTGAGTTGCATTCGATCTTCGACTGTGGTCGAAAGTGCTGATCGAACGAATTTTCATTTGGTATTATGATGCTCATTCGATGAAGAAAAGCGCTATTGTAAATTTCGCTCGTTTTAGTATATTTTCTGCCGCTGAGAAGCTTTGTTTACAAATCGAGCAAACCAAATAGTGTGCTTATACATATAAATCAAAGAGTTGATTATAGTTTAAGAGTATTTGATTTAATTAACAGTAGATCACAAACAATTAATTATTGAGTCAAATAGTTGTTGAGTTAATGTAACAAATGAGTAAATTCTTATTAAAAGGAACAAAAGATACACAGCTTTAAATTACACACGGCTGATACTGCTGATTCGGCTGTTACTTCTTATTCGGCTGATACTCGACGGACAACTGAACTGCTCGTTATTTTGTCTTCTCGCATCCTTCACAGTGTAGGGGTGCCGCCTCGCAACGAATGTATAGGGATGCTATCCTACACTCGGTCACCCTGGTGACTCTTCTACAACCTCGTTATCATCATCGATTTCTTCGGCACAACACCAAAGCTTTATGTTATCCGCACTAGTTGATGTATGGTTAATAATAATAATAATAGATTGGCGCTTACCCATATGTTAGTGTTTGGCCGAGCTTCTCCTCCGATTGGTGGCGTGCGCCTTGATGTTGTCACAAAAAGCGGAGGGACCTACAGTTTTACGCCGACTCCGAACGGCGATTGTATTTTTATGAGAAGCTGTTTTTCATGGCAGAAACACACTCTGAGGTTTGCCATTGCCTGCCGAGGGACGACCGCTGTTAAGAAAAAACCTTTTTTCTATATTTTTTTGCGATGTTGCTTTGACCAGGGCTTGAACCCAGGCGTTGCGGAGTGGAATCGCGCACTGCTTACCACTACACCACAGCGGCCGTTGATGTATGGTTGGGGCCCTTAAATTCTGCTGCTTTCTTGACGTCATACCTGCCGTTGCGCTTCACCTTTACTATCTCTTAAGGGCCGATGTATTTTCCTGCTAGATTTAGCCCTTTATAGCAACAAAGTCATGTATTTGGTACCCCTGATGCCCTTTACGCTTCTTGTCGAACTGTTGGTTGTAGTTGTCTTGCGCCTTCTGAATTTGACGCCTAGCCTCCTGCTTATATTGTTACGTTCCTCTTACAGACCTAACACCAGTTCTTCTTGTGAAATTTTCATCAGCTCCAGATCGTACTCAGTACGCATTTTAACTCGGAACATTACTTCAAATGGACTGAATTTCGTAGACGAATGGACGTGTGCATTTATTGCCCTCTGCACCTGGGATGTGTACTTATACCATTTCGAGGGTTCGGCAGCAGACATTTTTGACAAAACCGACACTATGACTGTGCGTTTTTTCGATTTGCCCGTTGCCCCTCGGTACTCCGGCTGCAGTTTCTATATGCTCGATTTTGCGGCTTGAGCAAAGCTCTTTGAACAACTTTGAAGTAAAAGCCGTGCCCTTCTCACTTATAATGCTCAATGGATTGCCAAATATAGTGACCCACGGCTCCATATGTCGTAACAACTTCTTGCGCATCTGTTGATTTAGTAGGGTATATCCATGTATACTTGAAAAACCCATCTACTAAAGCCAGTATGTATTTATAGTTCTTTGCGGTTGGGTCCAGCGTACCCAAGTGATCGACGTGGAGTGTAGTCATCCCAGCAAACACGGTCTCTAACGTTAGAGAAATTTGGATTTCTACATTAGATAACTAGGGTATTTCTCTAATCGTTCTCGAATCGATGACGGAAGTTAGAGAACTATATTAGAATTCGATTCGAGAACGATTAGAGAAAAAACGAAAATTCAAATAAATGTAAATAAGCAATATTCTAAATGAATGATAATTTGTTTTTTTTTAAGTTCAAATTCATTATTATTTTATCGCACATACATTTAATAAAAATTTTACAAACAGCGTTTTATTTAATAAAGCAAAATAGCAGTTTGAAATTCAAATTCGAATCCCATTAGAGATCAACATTAGAATTCGATTAGAGAATTAATATTTTCTCGAGTCAAGAACTATGCCATGGTGGAATTATACAAGGTGTTGTACGTAGTGACAGCTCATGTCGACGGCTCCCTTAGAAAAGGTTGTAATATGGAAGCACTAGAGAAACGGGAAGAAAAAAAGCCCGCTTTGCGAAGTAGTACGAAATTTGGTACTATTTTTCATATCAAATTTTGCATACAAATAGCTACAAACGGTATATTATAAGCTAAATTCGCGAAAGTAGTATATATAACGTAGTACTTATGCAATAAATGGTAATTTAGTTTATTAAACACAATGTCCTATAATTATAGTCAAACTTCCAAAACCAAAAAATTAGGGGTGACCCCGTGTCGTTACAACATGACGGAATCGACAAAACGGTGCATCGACGGATGGGGAGAATATTTCATCGTACAAAATGCCAACTAAAGATGTGGAGCTTGTATCGCAATGCAAGCTGCGACCGTTCTGAACTGAGATGCCAGACAAATGGTTTCTACAAATTGAGGCCACCTTTCAGTCGTACAAGACCACATCTTATGTCGGTAAATATAATCTGGTCCTTTCAGCAATTAGCAGCGATGCTTTAAAGGAAGCTGCGGATGTTTTAAAAACCTTACCAACTCAAGACCGATATATTAACCTCAAAAGTCAACTACTGTCACGTTTTACTGATTCAGCCGACCCACATAGGGTATTTGGCTGATTTAGGCGGCCAAAATTATTTTTATGAATATTTCAACTCGAAATGTTCAGAAAAGACGTGTTTTGATATTTAGAATTGTAAATGTTTAAAATCAAGTAAAGGAATTATTCCACCAAAACAAGAAAGTTAACGTTTGACATCGATAGACTCCATGTTGCCGTGGTCCGATTGTAGGATCACGCATACTTACGTGTTCGTATCTAGGTTGGAAGATTAAATGCATTGCTGCATAATGGGAATCGGAAATGGTTTTGAAAACGCTTTATTTTTAGCAACCTCCTAGGGTGGTCACCGGTTAAAAAAATCAGATTCCACTTTAATTTAGGGAATTAGATAATTCAAATATGTATCACAGTAAAAGTAAGAAAATGTAATAAAACTACATTTTTGTAATAATTACAGTAATATAACAGTCTTATTTATTGTTAAATGAATGTTGTAAGTATTAACTTGGAGTAAATTAGGGTCCACAATTACTGAAACATCGGAGTTTTCGTATTTTAAACGTATTGCTTTTCCATGCCAAGATAATTAAGTGCACCGAGTTTGGTATAAATTTATACAAATTGACAGCATCGCGACAATTGTGCACCCTACGTCGAATTTGTCCAAAAGCAAGTCAGACGCATTCTAAGCTAACCTGTTGAAGGATTACATAGAGATCACACTACGTGATGCTGCACCAAATGTCGATAGTGAAACAACCGTACACCACATTGTCACCAATGGTCCCCCAGTCCACGAGCGCCCACGCAAACTCACTGGTGAGAAGTTAAACGCTGCAAAAGAAGATTTTAATCTGTTGCTGCATCATGGTGTCATAACACCTTCGAGCAATCAATGGACAAGTCCCATCCACATGATGCCCAAAAAGTCCGGTGGCTGGCGCACTGCAGGAGACTTTCGCTTAAAAATCAACATAAAAAAATTCCATATCGGTGGAAGTGAAGTAGTCTACTTAAGCTATTCTGTGAGCCAGCATTGTTACCAGCCTCCTGAGGAAAAAGTTATCCAAAGCCTCAAACAGTTGTTGACTCGCGCCGCTTCCTCGGTATTGTAAATTATTCATGCCTATTACGGTATCCGACGGATGCCATCCGCACGGATCTAATCAGATTAGCACTGTCGGAATAAGCGAGTGCGAAGGATTAGATTCGTGCGAAAGGTATCTGTCGGACCGGAAAAGCTCTGTTTCCGAGGGATCCCATTCTCATGAATCTAATCCTTCTCATTCGCTTGTTATGACAGTGTGAATCGGGTTAGATCCGTGCGGATGGCATCCGTCGGATACCGTAATAGGCATGATTATAGGTGTATTTTGCCTCACGCAGCAGAAATTCAAGCTTCCCTCAGTGAGTGCCTGAAAACAGCGCCCATCTCGCTGTAAATCCTTTGGAGAATACACAAAGCCCACGTTTTTTGTCGAATTAAAGTTTAAAATTTTTTATTTAATTTTCCGTTGTCAACGAATAAGAATAAAGTAAATGTCAAATAATTGTTCAGTGATTGCAAATCAGTTTTAGAATAGGGAATGAGGTAGTTTAGTACTTTTTTTAAGGCGGTAAAATGTAGTTTTTTCAAGAGGGAAACATCGATTTTGCTAAGGGAGTCAAGATGGCGGATTAGAGCGAGAACGCTGTCAATATCCAACACCTTGTATTATTCCACCATGGAACTATGCCCCATTTTTGCTGAGATCGCTATGATTCTCGATAGTTTTTCCGAGTCGATCTCAAACGTTAGAGATTGGAGATGTGGCTAGTTCTCCAATCATTATATAATCGATAACTAACCTCAATGTTTGCTGGGATGATTCAACAATTAAAGGTTTGCTCATTATTGACATTCGACTTTTGACACTCCCTTAGCTGCCTTACAAAAGCTTTGCACACACACACGAACCCACACACAGTGCATTGCTAAGGCAGCCGATTTTGTCAAGAGCGAGCGAGAAAACTGCTTTTTGAGCAAACCTTTTATTATTGCATCATGGAGTGTAGTAAGAGGTGTATCGCCCTTGTCGAAAAAGTGTAAAATAGGGCTGTGCGATTATTCGATTACTCGAGCAAGTTGGTTAATCAATTATTCGGTTAATCAATTACTCGAGCAATCAAGATTTTGATTACTCCAAACGATGATTAATCGAGTCACTTGAAATATGATTACTCAAAAAAAATAATTTTGCTCGTTAAAAGAGTTTGCTTTGGGAAATGCTTATTTCCTTTTTTACATTCTGTATATGAAAAAAAAAATTTCGTTCTAATTTTTGAAAACAGAAACGTTGTTTTCAAAGTATCAAGGAACTTTAACTTCTTTATACATATGTAAAGAGTTGAAATGTTGATTACTCATTTTACTCGAAATGTTTATTAATTATAAAGCAAATTACTCAAATATTTTTGTTTTTGGTTAATCAAAAATCTTGATTACTCGAGTAACTGAACTTATGAGTAATCATAACTTCTAATTAATCGAATAACTGAGTTATTTACTTTATGATTTTTAAAATTTTGAGTAATTAATTAATCGCACAGCCCTAGTAAAAAGTCTTCGTGCTTACCCAACTTTTTGTTACGGGTAATACATTCGATACAGTTCGCGATATATTGACTCACCTTATTCTCTAAATGAGGTAAGTAGTAGTCTTGGCGGATCATGTGCTTAGTCTTCTGTGTGCCAAGGTGACCAAAACTATGAGACTTTGCAATGATCTCTTCCATTGATTTCGGCACTACCAGAAAGTCCTGCCCATCGAATTAATGTTGGATCTGAAGTAAGTTTATTGAGAGCCGGAAGTATGGTACACAGAGCATATTATGTAGCGCCAGCTGCTTGCCAGATACTTTGATGTTAAATTGTGTGCGTGTGTGCGTGCGAACTCGATCAAACCTACATGTCTGTAAGCCGATTAAACCTCTATGTAAAACACATGCATGATGCCCAAAAGAAAGTAACTACGTTAGAGTGAGAAAGTTCGCTAGACTTATGGTTCGGTGAAGCAGTCTTGAGTGTGTGTGTATGTGTATGTGTGAATGTTCGGCTTAAACCGTATTTTTTATGTATTCCTTTGTACATAAATAAGTAAATATATACATAACTAATACGGAATCGATCACTTGACGTAGAAAGAGATCAAAGGACCAAAACTGAGACAAGCGGTTCTTAAAACGAAAGTTGCGGTGGTACTTTGGGCCTGTGCCAATTGATAGAAAAGTTCTCTGGAAAGTAAATTTTTGACAGCTATGAGGTGAATAAAAATGTTTGATACGGCAGGGATAGTGAAAAATTTGACAGCAAGTATTATCAAGAAGAAGAACTAACAACGCACGTATACACATAAATTAAAGAAAACAAAAGCGAGTGGAAATAAAAGAACATGGTCCCGCCGGCAAAAAAAAATAAATAAAAGCTATATAACTTGTAAGATTTAATTTCAGATTTACATATGAAAAGGCGTTATGTATTTTTTTAATTAAAAATACTATTTTACAGGGAGCAGTTCAGAACGCAGAATCCTTCTGGAAAAGCGCATTGACAAGGATGTTTGGTTCAGTTCAAAGAACGCCAACAGCAACGAAGGCTGGAAGT
>NW_016159073.1:95289-97686 GCF_001687245.7 Rhagoletis zephyria
TGTCAAAAAAGCAAACTCAGGGATGTTTTCTGCGTTTTTCTGTATACTGAGATTAATCGCTATACGTAATACAAAGTACGATACTGGTAGCGACGGCTACTAGACCGGCAACTAGACACCAGTCGCCATACATAAAAGGGCCATAAATGTTTCCCGGTTGTAACGATTTTTTTATTTGTTTACATGAATTGTCAAACACATTGGAGCAAAGTTGCCAATTACTTCGAAATGTACATGTCAAAAAAGCAAACTCAGGGATGTTTTCTGCGTTTTTCTGTATAGTGAGATTAATCGCTATACGTAATACAAAGTACGATACTGGTAGCCATACATAATAGGACCATTAGAGAACCAAGTCGTTGGGTCTCTCTTCACCCAAATAGACACAGGCATTTCATATCCGGTGGACTTCCTGCCCACCGATTATTTTAACAGGTGCACGGCTAGGGTGTTTGCGACATTAAGACACGAGGAAAATTCGCAATCTTCGGTCATAATAACTACCGAGGTAGCCATTAACACGTGAAACAATACCCTTAGTTTCTCTCGAAAACTATACGAGATTTTAGAAATGTCAGAGCAGGACGAGCTGAATATGCCATCTAGTGACGCTGCCGCGGGTAGTTAGAAGTCTGCAGGTGGAGGACCTAGGTCGTCTGAAGTCAATAGATACTGAGCAGCTGAGCCGAATGATGGCGCAAAACAGTGATATGTTAGCTCAATGTATGACTGAGGTCCCCCACATGCGAGGCTTAGCTGGTGTGGAAGCTTCGACACACGCACAACCAACCAGGGTAGGCATGGCGTCAACACCAGAAAACCGAAGCGAGAGGCCAATAGATGCAGAACGTAGCCGAGGTGAGGACGGGGCTAGTGGACGAAGTAGTTCGAGTGCGCTTAATTAGTCCAGAACTTTGAAGAAAATTTACCTAGATAAGTGGCACGTCGACGGATCTGCCAAGGGGATTACAGTAGAACGTTTCATTTTTAGAATCGAAAAGTTGCGTGAACAATACGGTATTTCGCACTACCAGTTGTTCACTTGTTTTCATTGTCTGGTTACCGGTAATGCCTTGAAGTGGTATTGGCAGATTCTTGAAGACAATGCTGATGACCCGAGCTTCGGCTATTTTGAACTTAAGCCTGAACTGTTAAACCACTTCAAGACAGCCGAATCAGACTAAGAGATAATTAGGGAACTCATGGAAAGGAAGCAACAGGTTCAGGAATCTTTCGATGATTTCTACGGAGACGTTCACAGTCTGACATTCCGCCTTAGAAAAAAAATACCACAGAAGGAGTTGGTAGGCATTATTAGGGGAAACCTTAAGCCGTACCTCGCGAATCTAACTTTTGCCTCAAAAATGGACACGCTAGCGGATCTCAAAAGCGAGTGTAAGAGGGCTGAAAAGGTGATGCGCGATAACAGGAATAGACCAAAACAGGTTAATGAGATAGATTTCACGGAGCCTTCAAAATTAGAAAATATAGAAGATAGGAAAGTAGAAAAAATCGGTAGAATTCAACGTAAAAAGCCACAGCAGTATGTGAGTGTTCAATCTAATGTGTCCTCGTCTAGTCATCCTAATGTGTCTTTGTCCACCGTAGGTTCGTTTTGTCCATTACCTTTCCACCTCATGTTATGTTTTAACCTGTGGTATGCCCGTTGACCATTTTTCCAAAAATCCCACCGAAGCCCAAAAAAATAGTACGTAAGTTTCATAATATGATTTGTTTTTCTTGTGGAGGTGATACGTCTTATTGTGTGTTTAAACCAGTGCAGGGAAACTTAAAACTGGCCGAGATAACCGGGGACTCACGCCAGATGGAGGAGAACCCGGAAAACAAGTGGTCAGGGTCCTTAGCAGAAACACATTTACCAGTGAAAATAATGATAAAGAACAGGAAAACAGCGAAGAAGATAGGAGCATTATTAGGAAGAGTCTACACCAAAGGAAGATCGAATACGAAGAGGCACGCAGGCGGATTTTTTGTGAGGGAATTATAGGGAAGAAGAGAAATAGGAACTTTGCTAAAATCCAGAAGATGAGGGCCAAGAAAAAGAATCTCAAGAGGATACATAATAAGATTATTTCCACTATTGTTACCATCAAGGGGGACAACAGATTTTTTGGGAAAACCAGAATAGGGAGACAGGAGGTGTTAGCGCTTTTAGACTCAGGAGCCGGGGCGAGTTGCTTAGGAAAAAACGCAAGTGTAATACTCGAAGGCAAGGAAGATAAGATAATAGCCCCTATTATGAGTTACATTCGATCTTCGACTGTGGTCGAAAGTGCTGATCGAACGAATTTTCAAGTGGTATTATGGCGCTCATTCTATGAAGAATGGCGCTATTGTGAACTTCGCTCGTTTATGTTGTTCACAATAGCATATTTT
>NW_016159074.1:0-59924 GCF_001687245.7 Rhagoletis zephyria
TGAATGGCAGTCAAAAGTTTTCCACTTCTGCGCACGGAACCATCCTATTCCATTGACTTGAATAAATAAATAAATAGATAAATACATATTCTGATACCAAGCGGCTATCAGGGCCTTGAGTTCGTTAGAGGTGCGCTCTAACTTGGGGGTTTTAACGGGTCACTATCCTATCGGTATTCACGCAGTCGCAGTTGCCTGGAAGAGGACGCGGTAGAATCACCTCAACACTACCTTCTTAGGGGCCCAGCGTTTGCGATTCTAAGGTTGAAGTACTTTGGCTCGCACTTTCTAAATAGCCCCGACGAGATCTGAGGAATTGAGATGAGCCTTATTAGTAAATACATAATTGGCTGGGAGCGTTTTAACGATGAAGTTTAGGAGGCCGTTCCAAATTGTGGTATCACAAAGGACAAACTTATATTATCTAAGAGAGCTCCAGTTACAAGGGGCTGCCACCTTACCTAACCTAACCTACGTAATTTTGCATTTCAGGTGACGATATGTAAGTTAACGAAATTCGACCTTTCAAACAGGTGGCATCCCTTTTAAAAAGTACTTTCAAACTAAAATCTTCATGAATTTCTTTCGAGTGACATTGGCATGCATATTTCAATTAAAAAACGAATTAAATTTAATTTAATTTTTGAAATATGAGACAGGGTTAAATATAGTTTTGAAGTCATTCCCACCACAGCCGCTTCTACGTACCGGAATGACGTGGGATTAACCCGACCAAGGGCTGTTGTTTCTGCGATCTAACACTGTTTAGGTCGGCGAAGTATCTCAGAAGTTGTTCGTCCATAGGGCTACATTTGCTACGCATTCTTCTGCTCAGGGCTGGCATCGAGTCAAACCCAGGGCCGGAAACCTACACCTGCTGTGTATGCCAGAGATGACTACACCACAACTCCACCTCAGTCAAGTGCTTGCGACGGGTGGAGTCACCTCAGAGTCTGCTCAGGACTACGGACACATCGGCAGTGGACCACATCATTTGTGGCCCCCTGCTGCTCAAACAAAGCAGCCTCCACGGTTAACCCCAGTCCACCTGAGCAGCTCAACACAAACACCACAGCACCACAACACAACAACACAATAGACCACACCACAACCACGACAGACACAGCCGCACCACTACGAAGCCGCCAACAACTCCTGGTTCCTCCTACAATCTGCACGGTTTGTCAGACCAGGATATTCCGTAACGTAACATCGGTCAAGTGCAACACCTGCCTTGGCTGGTGCTACTTTAGGGCATCCTAAGGTCTGCGCGCCACGCGGGATTGGACGAGGAACTTCGAGGGCCCGTGTTGCGCCGCGCGGTCACAAACGCCAAATGCGACGCCACCCACTACCACCACAGGGCGGCAACCTCCACAGCAGAGCACACATATCCCTCACACCGTATGGTAGTAGGTGACTTTAAAGCGCACCACGATCTTTGGCACTCAAGCCTGTCAAACGATCGTAGGGGAACAGACTTGGCTGAGCAGATAGACGATTCGACTGCGCAATGAACGACGACGCACCCACCAGGATTATGGGCAGCTGCTGCAGCTTGCCAGATCTAACGATAGTCAGCGCTTGTCTGATAAACAGCGTATCATGGCGACATATGCTGACTTTGGCATCAGATCATCTACCCATAGTCATCTCGATCGATAAATCAACCGAATTTGCTTCCGCGGAACAACGGACCCATATCAATTTTTCTAAAGCTGATTGGAAAAGGCTTCGCGGAATTTACTGAGAGCATCTTTGCTGCGCTACCCACACCACCGACCGTAAGTTCCGCAGGGTTGTCACTGCTACTGCAGCTCGCTTCGTAACGGCAGGATGTATCTCGGACCCTCGGTCAAACTTCCCTGCTAGAGCGGCTGTCCAAGCCAATGAGCGTGACAACCTTCGTCAGGCCGATCCCGGAAATCCCCGTATCAGGGATCTTAATGCGGAGATTCAGCAGCTTGTGAACGTACATAAGCGGGACAGTGGCAAGAGCATCTGAAGATCTGCAACTTCACCTCTGGTGTGAGTAAGCTTTGGTCAACCGTGAGGTCACTGTCCGATCCGACGAAGCACGACAACGGGGTCGAATTTTTTTAGGCGACCATACTTCGTCGGATCCGGAGCGATGCGCGAGCTATTTTAACCGGCTGTTCATACTGCATCCTCCGGGGACAAAGCCAAGTGTCGAGTGACCAGAAGGCCGCACAAAATGCCAACAACTTGTGCTCCCCTTGCTTTCACTAGCGGTAAAGTTCAGGTTGCCATCGGGAAGGCGAAAGCCTCCAAAGCCATGGGACCCGGCGGAATATGCATGCTGATGCTGAAAAATTTGGGTTCTGCAGGAGTACCGTACCTAACGGAGGTCCTCAATATGTCACTGGCCACTCTCATCATCCCAGACATCTGGACGGTGGGAAGAATGGTCCCACTGCTTAAACCGGGGAAACCAGCCAACAAAGGAGATTATTATCGGCCGATAACACTCCTTTCCCCCAGTAGCGAAGACACTATAGGCCTTGCTACTCCCGTATTTCACGAACCACCTGACCCCAGCGAAGCATCACCATGGTTTCCGTAAAGTGCCCAGTACTACAACAGCACTTAACGCCATAAATACTCAGATAACACGTGGCCTTAACCGCAACTGTCCCTGTGAGAGAACTATTCTAGTAGCGTTGGACCTGTCAAAGGCGTTTGATACCGTCAGCCACACCACGCTACCAGAAGATATAGAGGCTTCCTCTCTCCCACAGAGGCTCAACTGGTGGTCGGCGAATTATCTGAGTGGTCGACACTCGTCGGTAATGTTTAGAGACCAATCGAGCAAACTTAGAAAAATAAAACAGGGGGTTCCACAGGTTGGTGTCCTTTCCCCGCTTATGTTAACTTTTACATTTCATAGCTCCCTCAACCACCAGAGTGAGTCTCGATTGTCTCCTACGCCGACGATTGCTCGATCATGGCGACTGGGAATGGAATTGATGACTTGTATTCGAAAGTAAACGGGTATCTCTCCGAGCGTTGTCGCTTCTTCACTGCAAGGAGCCTAACCCTCTCCCCTACAAAAGCCTCTGCGACCTATTTCATCACCTGGACGAAGGAGGTCAGGGTACCGATGGGGATTTACGTCGATGATACACCAATTCCGATGGTGAATAACCCCAAAATACTCGGGNTATTTTTAAAGGCTATTGAATGTTTTTGGAAGACATATTAGATAATTTTTTGTTACCTCAGAGGGACTAGCGCAATGATGAACATAAACTCATCCGTTAATTTGTCGTCACCAAAATTTTGCTTATAGCGGCTATGCCCCGAACTTCCATCCATGCCCCACTTACAAACCAAAGAAGCTTTGGTTATGTCACCATTATCTGGGCTTAGTTCTAAAATACTTTGCGTTGTTTTCAGCAATAATGATTTCAGATCAACTTCGGCTGAATATTCAGTCGATTTAATCGTTGGCAGCAAAGTTTGTTTTTTTGTTTGCAATGCGTTTAAGCTCGGTATACAATCTTTATGCAACCGGTTTATTTTTGCACGTAAACTATTATATTTACGATCTGATAAGTTCAGATCTATGTATAGTGCGAGTGAATCAGATATGGGCAAACCTTCGGTACTACTTTCAAAACATTCAACTTTGCTTGCTTTTTTCATTTTTTTCAGAGCATACTCGAGCTCTTCGATGGAATAGTTTTTCAACAAATGCTCTACCCTTCATTTTCATCTCACTATTAAAAAGTTTTATTTTTTGATTCAAGTGCTTTGTCGCATTTAGCGTGTATTAATTTGTCTTCAAAAATTGCAGATAATGCAGACACTCTATCCAGATATCAGCTAAAATTGAGTTTTTTATAATTGAATTCATATTAATATTAGTTTTTTCACTATTTTACGCTTCACTACACAGCACAGAACACTACCGCGTGTGTCTACAGTAATAAACTTTACTATTTTTAAAGAATGTTTTGGCATTTAAGTAATGGAAAATACTGTGGTAACTGTAATCAGTGAAATTTTTTTTTGCAAAAGTTTATTTTATAACCTTAAAATAAACGATTTTCTTCGAAAAGCGCAATGAGTCTGCAGACTTTTTTTTTTATTTCAAAGAAAAATGCCTCTTATTTCAAATAAAAGAATAAAAAAAACATACTTTTGCATTTTTTTTTTTATCCCTTTGTAAACTTAGGAATTTTTTAAATTTTCTGCAACAAATTTTAGGGTGTAGCAAATAGGCCATTCCAGCCAGGAAACTCAATATTTTTTAAAAAGCTCTATAGAGTGGTTTCCTTACAGATTTTCTAATTAGAAAAATTGTGTCTTAAGATAAAGTATGATAAATTGTATTTTTAGCAATTTTTTTTTTAAAGACTCCAGCTAAAGGCATTTTCATAAAAGAAAAAATATATAAAAAACACACAACTTTAAGAGGTTTTTGTGAGAACCTTATGGGATAAAAACAAAAACTAAGTCCAGATCCTTAATCTAGGATAAATTTCCTTTCCAACGATACCAAACACGTTGACATACGTGACAACAATTTTTTTGATCTCTTCGCATGTCCCCAAAAGTCCTAGCTGTGTGTCCCTATGGACAGCCCCTGTTGAAGTCGCGTACTTCCTGGGCCTTCCCTTAGCTGAACAAGATAACGCAGATGGATGAGCCGACTCGAGCGGGGTTTAGTAGCCGCTACAACAACTTTTTCAACTAACACAAACAAGGCGAATTCATATAAGGCGATAGAATCGACAAATACCTGCAACCATTACTTGTATTTTGTTTTTGCTTTTAACGGGCCATTGTCAAATTTCAGCTATTCCCCGAATGAAAAAGGGCAACAGAAGATATAAACACTCTCACGCTTTCACTCACTCACTAGCGAAATACAAAATTTTGACAACCAAACACTACAAACAGGGATATATAATGGTATATGGGGTATCGAAATATCCCTTTTCCCCAGCAGTAAACCTTTTAGTGTGGGCAACAATGATGTTTTTCATATAAGGCAGATCGGAATGTGCGCTCTCTGGGAAGACAATACCTGTAATTATTGTACCATGTGTTATACCCAAATTCTTCAAAACTAAACCAATCAATTATTTTTTTTAATGTCTCTGTATAGATACCGTGACCATTCGTTCTGTTTTTTGCAGGACCGTACTGTTATTTAAAGGTCTGTCCTGCGGAGTTTTTCAAAACAGTAAACCACCAAAATGTACTGATTTTTTCCAAGTGCCTTTCCTGCCTTTGTCCCGCATTTTCTTCGATATTTTAAAATTAACTTTTCCTAATCGAAATTAAAGCAGCGACGATAACTAATTGATAACTAAATTAGGGTAAGCTGGTTTTGAAGGTTCAACCAGTCAATGCGTTCTAAATTTTGTACGGTTATGGGCGATGGATGACGAGAAAATGAAGCCCCGCGTCAAATATATCAATAACACTGTTCTACAAATTTTGTGGTAATCGCTTAAGAAAAAAAAAAATGTTTTCCCAGCCAATTTTTTTTTCAAACAAGCTTTTTCGTAATTTTTTCGAAAAACGGGGTTTTGGTACAAAAAATTAAAATGATAAAAATTATCCAATCAACATAAGCGACCTACAGTCCTCTTACAAAAATATAGTACTTTGCCGATTTTGATGAAAATTAGCCGAAAAGCTCCTTAAACTACCCTATAAAAAATTATTAGTGTTACAAGCGACCAAAATCGAAAAAAGTGAAATTTCAATCATTTTCTTTTTACAGTAAATGGAAATCTGATGAGAAATGTATATGTTAAGGAACACAATCTGCACAAATTATATACTTTTGCAAAGGGTCCATCAATACCTTTCGAGCTGTAGGTCGTTTCATGTAAAATTGACGATTAACCGAAAAACTAAAAATTCGTTTTTTGAACAAATCTCGAAAACACATCTTTGAAACCATGGGTATTTTTTTCGTGTTCAACGACCCAAAGTTTGCATTGAAAAATTTGCTTTACAGAGGTTCATATTTCGTGTAAAGTAATATGTAACATGCCTTATTATAGTTTTGTATATATTCATTACAAAAAGATTAATACCAATGAAGCTAATGTGATTTATGTTTAAAGTTTAAAATTTAATTAATAATTAAGAAATATAAACTCATCGTTATTTGAATAGCGCACCCTTTTAATACTTATTAGTTACAGTTTTCCGTTTGTTTGTTTAATATTCATTCATTTTTTATAAAAAATATAGCATATTCTACGTCTCAATCCGATTTTAAAAATTTTTGAAAATTAAAAAAAAAATACTAACATAGGGGCGACAATTTTTTTTGTTAACGGTGCTGCGNATAGTTTTGTATATATTCATTACAAAAAGATTAATACCAATGAAGCTAATGTGATTTATGTTTAAAGTTTAAAATTTAATTAATAATTAAGAAATATAAACTCATCGTTATTTGAATAGCGCACCCTTTTAATACTTATTAGTTACAGTTTTCCGTTTGTTTGTTTAATATTCATTCATTTTTTATAAAAAATATAGCATATTCTACGTCTCAATCCGATTTTAAAAATTTTTGAAAATTAAAAAAAAAATACTAACATTTTCTTCCATGTAAAAATTCTGTCAAGCATACTTTGTATGGAAGAAAATAAAAAAAAGGATGCGCTATTCAAATGACGAGGAATGTATATATGTAGTATATTTTTGTTATTTTTATACTACGCAATTATATGTAGGTAAATTTTTTTTTTAAATTGTCCTGCATTTTCAAAATATATTTGTGCTCACCGTATGTATAGAGCTCTTTAAATCTATTTTATTTTCTATGAATAAGGCCATAAGCATATACCGTTTTTATAAATAAATCTTATAGCAAGATGCTATATATTTACATTACATTTTGGGTGGCGAAATATGTAGTTTTTTCAACTTAATGAAGAAGCGTATTTAACCACATAAAATTTTTTTTAATATTGAATGGCGCAACACAACAACACTTTTTGTTGCACGAAACCCTTGAACATGTGCCTGTCATCTATTTCTTCTGTTTCGACATTCCGCTATTTTGCATTTCTTTCATTTTGACGTCATTCGCATTGTCAATTTTTGAAATTCGTTTTGGTTCGACATTCTGCTATTTCATAATTCTTTCATTCGCATGCCATCCATCATCCATTTCTATCCCGTTCGCATCGTCGAACGTGCCTGTCAAATACGGCCGCCATCATGCTTTTCAGTTTGGCATGCACGTCCGCTGTTTGGCAGGCACATCCGTTGTTAGAAAGAGAATAGACAATAAGGGGATAGGATTCCATACTTGTAAGTATATACGATGATGTTAATTCAATTGCTCTTATAAAACATCGATACTGTGCTGATATAAACGCAATTTTTTTCGTAAATATTAATATATTTAGTATATTTTGAATGCTTTTAAGTAATTACAATAAGTTTCATAATTATAAATGTATGTTAATATATTAAAAAATTTATAATTAATCCCTTGTTTAGAAAAAATTAAATCATCGTATCTTTGACATCACTTTTTCAGTTTATCGTTAAATTGATTTTTGCTAATTATAATAATATATATTCGCATTGTAAGCATTATTGTTGATTTTTCCTCTGTTCGCTCTTTACAAATGTATGGATTAACTTACTCCTCAACTTTTACAGTTATTTTTCGTTTTATTTTCACTTTTTTAACTAAACATTATTACATACTTTTCCAGTTCTTAGTTTTACATTTCAAAGAAAACCATTTTTCGCTTCTATCGTCAAAACTGATTAGCTAAAATTAAATTAAAGAGAGAGAGATAAATAACGTAATGTTAACTTTAAGCTGTGTCTTTAAAAAAATTGAAATCCCTTTAACTGCCAGGCGCTTCATTAATTAATTCTTAATGGCCGGCCGTTATGTCTCCAGCTTCATCCACGATAATAAATTTTTGTACAACTAAATGTAATTTATGTATTTAATTGATAACTATACATGTATTGTATGTATGTGCATTATGGTTTTATTCGTTTGTATGGGTGCGCTATATCCCACTTATTTAAGACATCGTAAATTTGTAACTTACATTTTCAATGCATGAATACATAAGTATTGATTCTAGGCAAACGAGATTTAAGTGTAGAGATTACCGAAGGTGTGTCAAAAACTACAACAAAACATTGCGCTTGAAGAATGTTTTAAAAAAACATGACTTTTCATAATTGAAAAGGAATTTAATTTTGGTATACATATTTTGGCACATTATAGTTTTAGATAATAGTCATCAGGGAACGGATTTTACGGAAATTGCCTTTTCTTCTGCTAAAGAGATAGAGTATATTCGATTAAGAATGTCCACGATTTAGCTTTCCCTGATTCCATATATACACATTTGATGTAGCCCTTTTTTTTGCCTTTTTTAAGATATTTGCCTTTTTCTGCCTATTACACCTTTAAAAAGTGATTATAGCGAGGAAAAAGCCCTTATTCCTGATAATATAAAAGTTTCAAACGTTCCATATTTAAATTGGGCGCCACTTGTATCAACTCGAGCGCACGTTCAGTACATTACAGGCTGTTATAAATAAAAATCAAGTTGATAATGAAGAAAATCGATGGACAAATAATGAAGTAATAAGTGGTCATATGAAAATGTACAAAGATTTTTTGTATGTAAAATTAGCAGGAACGAATGTTACTCATAACAAAAAAATTAACTCGATTTTCGGAATCAGCGAGCAGTTCAATATAGGAATTGGATATGTAGTGGCGTAAGTTGAACATTTTTCCTGTAAACCAGTGTTTTTTTTAAGTTTTTGTCTCTTAGTGCCTTCTTTTGCCTTTTTTGCTATTTCTAGTGCCTTTTCCTGCCTATTTCGCTATTTTATTTTGTCTTTTTTATAGGATTTTGGTCCTGAAAATCCGTTCCCTGATAATAACTATCAACCCCACCATTTTAATAATAATAGCTTTCACGTTGTGAACAGCTGACTTAGCAGCCTGTTTCAAAAATTTGTTTTTGAATCGATAAATCCAGATCATGCACGAAAAATTTTAATTCTTTATTTATTTTCTTTAGAATTATAAGATTTCAATCACCCTGTGGGTGGATTGTTTTTTCCAAAATTCGCAAATATGTATTTAAAAGAATTCAACTTGTCTTCAGATTATGGCATTAAAGGATTCAACCCAATACAAGCGTGTTGTTTTGCTGCTTTCATTCGCCTGCATTCGCATTATTTTACTAAATATTAAATAAAAGTATAAAAATACATACATGTGTATATGTCTATTTTTGGGTGATTTGAGTACAAATATTAGCGCTAATTAATATTAAGTGAGCTGCATTCTTGTGTTTATCATTTATTTTGTTTTGCGCATATCTTGAAAAACAAACAAATTAATTGACGTTTAATTGATTTATGGAAATAGACATTGGCTAGCCACTTGCTGTAAATTTGGCCAGGTCATATACATACATACTTAAAACCTATACTTAAAGTAATGTAAAATTAAAGTTCGTTTGTAAGTGACGATGTTTTTTAAATTTTTTTTTGAGGTTTTCTTAGCTACGTAATAATTTTGAGTGTGCCATTCGTGCACAGGGAAGGTACTAATGCGGAAACGGATGACGACGTGCTGTGGCAAACTTAAAACGGAAGCTAGTTGCTGCTGCAACAACAACATAAAATGTTTGTTAATTAGACGGTGCAGCAAATTTCAAAAAGTTGGTGGTGATGGGAATCGGTCCAACAACATTTGATTAAGCTGACCAAATAATGAAAAAGTACCAAAGGATTTGAAAAAGTTGGTTACCATTTCTTTTTTAACTTAATTTCTAATTTCGTGTTTTCAGGTGTTATTTCTTGTAACAAAAAAAAATAAAAAAATAAAAAAACATTTTCCAAAGTAACGGAGCGGATGGAGGAGTTTATAATTTTGTAATATATATGTATGTGTGTATATACGTATATGTATGTAGCAGAGCTGGACACTATGATTACGATTAAATTTTGTTATCCCGAAAATTTTCAGCATTACGATTACTGTAATTGTAATTAGAACATGCTTGATTGCGATTATTTTTATTGTAATTTAAAATTTAAAAATTTACGACTACTGTAGTCGCAATCGTACTTTTTATGATTACGATTATAGTAATTGTAATTTTCATGATTATAATTACTGTAATTGTAATCTCAAAGTTTTTAGGATTACAATTACGGTATTCGTAATAATGTTTTTAAGATTACGATTGCAGTAATTATAGTCCTTAAATTTTAAGATTACAATTATTATAATCATAATGGTAACATTTATCATTACAATTAAAGTAATCGTAATCGTATATAATTTAAGGATTACAATCAAGCAATCGTAATTAAAATGAAATCGTAATCAAAAGTTACCCAGCTCTGATATGTAGGTATGAAATTTGTGAGAAAATCCAAAAAAAAAAACATTGTAGTTTATTTTTGAACCTTAAGTTTACAACTTCAAATCGATATAAAAAGGAAATGGGAAACAACTTTTACCAATGCTCTTTTAATGAATGCAATTGGTCTCATTCCCATCACTTTTTGAGTGTTGCACTGTTTTATTAGAATATAAATACATTTGAGTACATTGCTTAAGATATACGGTGTCGCAATTGAGTTTAACATTAAACATTTACATTTTTTAATTGTTTTGTTTTTTAATAATAATGTTTGGAAAGGCGTAACCAATCCGTCATAGTTTAAAATAGAACGGAACTATTTTGTTTAACAGTCCAATGTATGAATGTACATACATACAGTGACGAGCAAAACTGTAACATGGTGTAACACTTTTTAATTCACCCACCGCTATGTTTCCAAGTTCTAACGACTTTCATCCTTTTGTTGTATATTCTTGTTGGTACATCCCTACTCCCTCTCTCATATCAATTTGAAGTCAATACAACAACAATAAAAATCCCAGCAGACAAAAATGTAAATTAAGGCAAATGTTACAGTTTTGCACTTACTCTCAGTTTTGCATTTTACAGTTATTTTTTACTAGTAAATAGTATAGTTAATCAGGAACCATAAATGTAAATAATAGATTTACTGTGGAAAGGCGGGACCGCAGGAAAGTGGCAAAAAATTTTGGAGTTTGCTACTTGAAAATATGGAATGAAAAAGGAAATCTATCAAAAAATATTACGGTCCAATATCTTGTGAACTTAGCAGCAAGTAGCGATGCAGCCACTATTACAGAAGCGCTTAAGGTATTAAACTTTAATGCAAATCAGTAGACAGCGAGGCGACGAATTGCCAAATTGGCGCAAAGGCATCATAAAAGAAGAAAAAAGCTAATTTGACCAAAATATATGTGCGAGTGGTAGCATTTTGCTGCGTCGCCCGAAAACCGGACCGTTGCCTATTGGGATATGTTAGGCCTTTCAGAATGCAATAAAAAACATATTTTTAAGTTTCAATTGAAGGTTATTTTGTCTGACAAGACTCAATTAATTGCTTTCAATCAGATGGTCGGGAATGGTATTGGATCAAAGACCCAAATTAAGCCCATGCGCAACATGTGAGGCAAACTGTGAATCACAGTGGTCGGTCAATAATAGTTTAATAAGGATATATGGAGGATATACCTCCAGAAGTTTTACAGAGATAAAAATAAGGTATGCCAAATCGCACCCTGAAACTAAAACAAGCAAAAGGGTACTGAACATTGTGTTAGTAGTTCTTTTTTCTCGTTAAAATTGTTAAAAAGTTCTTAAAAATATATGAGTGCAAAACTGTAACATCTGCCTTAATTTACATTTTTGTCTGCTGGTTTTATTATTGTTGTTGGATTGACTTCAAATCATTATGAGAGAGGAAGTACAGGTGTACCAATAATAACATACAACAAAAGTATGAAAGTCGTTAGAACTTGGAAAGATAGCGATGACTGAAGTAAAAAGTGTTACACCATGTTACAGTTTTGCCCGTCATATGTAGTTTTTTAACAGATACAGGCCAAAATACCGCTTATTACAAACTGCAAATGTATTTTATCCACTTTTCACTCTTCGTACTCAGAAGACATCTTTCTGTACATATACATATGTATATTACTTACTTCAAGATTAGGTGTTAGTTACGAAGTGTTTAGTTAAACATTCCACTATCCGATTTTATAGATTTCTAGCATTCATACATACTTCATTTTGTCTGTAGTTATCATTATATGTAGTAAGAAAATATGGGTGTTTTTGTTCATCTAAGGTGCATAATTTTTTTTTTTTTCATTTCTATTGTTTAATTAAAATTCTCAAACAAACGTGTAATTACACGCATGCGAATGTATTTATAAGGGAGTTGTACGTTGAAATAAATTAACAAGTACGACAATACAATACTCAATTTATGTACATACATATTTATGTATTGGGAGCTAGTTGTAAAACGTTACAACACAATACGAAATTCTATTTTTTTTGCTTGGAGGAGTGCGGTTCGTATTTGTGCTAAACGTAGTAAATTGTGATAATTATGGGTCGCAAAATGAAATGCGCACATTAATTATTATTATTATATATTTCGCATAAATACTACGTAAATCTTTTCCACTTAATTTGTCTACATTAAAATTGTTCTTCATGTTTTTAAAAATAAAGTACAGGAATTATTTCACAGTAAATTTCAAAATATAACGAATACATATGGAAGAGGCTCAAATACCTAAAACATATTACAATGTAAATTGTAACTTTTTAGTTTAGACATGGCTTGAATTCTTTGTAAAAAAGCTTAGGTTAAAGATTTACACTGATTTTACTAACATACAACGTTAGATACATAAACTAGTAAAATGTTGATTGGATTTTATTTAGTTATTATTTTGCTATTAATTGTTTTTGATTTTGTAGCCTTTATTTTTTGAATAATGATGTATATATGTACATCTTGTTCATGTGCTATTCTGATTTATACTGCTAATAACTACCTATTGAATGAATGTAAAAACAAATCACAGTTCTTTAAAAATCTGCACTGACCTAACCATAACTAACAAAAGTAGAAAATGGAAATGCAAACCAAAAACTAAATCCAACAAATTTTTACTAGAATATTTATCTAAAATTGCATATCCATGGAAATACTTATATTAAAGTTCTCAAAGTGCATTTAAGCAAAGTACATGACCTTCTTTGTGTCGGCGTGAACCGTTATTGCGCGCGCCATCGCACCAGGTGTCCGATCTTCTGAACAACCACTTTGATGAGATCCTTCGCCCGAGTCGTGTTCCTTTTCAACTAAATGATATCTAAATGAATAAAGACATAGTTAAATTTTATGTTTTAACTAATAAATTGTGTTAAATACAAACAATAAATAGTGTAAGGTAGAAACAGTTAAAGTAAAAAGAAAGAAAACTGATGGGACTCATTAACGTAAGCACTCATATCACCACATAAACTGCTACCGACTAAATACTTAACAGTACTACCGAGCGTACGGACGGTAAGAAGTTTAGTGGGTTAAAGTCCCACACTGAAGGGGAATGCAGACATTAGATGCTTCCTTTTCTTAAAAAAAACCTATACAGGCTCCGATTTTCGATTTATGGTGCATTTACATGGTATGAAGCCATATGAACTGTTGATACGCTAAAATAGAGGGACTACATGTTCCAATGAGGAATTCAATGATATTGAGTGGGATGCATATAATACATTTTTTCATATGAAAAATTATGGGGAGATACTGTAAACATACTGTTGTGATACTGTTAAGCATATGAAATTATAGCAAGTTGGATTTTCATACATATTCCCATAAAAAGTTTAACAGATGCAGAGATACCAAGGAGGGTTTTCCCCCATTTTGATGCCTTTTTAATATAAAAACCCACCGAAAAGGAGGAAAGCGGCAACTCCGCCATTCACATGCATGTCAAAAGTATGAATTTTAAAAATTAAAAACAATAAAAAAACAAATTCAGAACAAAGAAATTCTTTGTACTAGAACTTTTTAAATAGAAGAAACTCACGATAACAAACATAAAAACAAGACATTACAGAACATTTTAATGATATTGTAGCGGCAACACTGAAAGGCCGACAAGTTTTATCGGTTTGACTACAGTTTATGATCGATAACTTAATTCATTGGTTGTGAAATTCAATTGGACGCTTTTTCAGATTTTGAGCACACTACATTAGTTTAGTTTTTGTATTACTTTTCAATTCAAATATTTAATAAATAAAGTAAACTTGATTCAAATACTACAAAGTGGTGACCCCGACGGAAGTAAAGATGCCCACGGAAGGAGACGGAGAAATTTTCGTAGATGCTTCGAATTTGCAAATCGCTCGTGTGGCCATTAAACCGCCGCCATTTTGGAAGCCCGATGTTCGGCTATGGTTTCAGCAATTATTCGCTCAAATATTACAACAGATGAGACTAAGTTCTATACGTTAGTCGCAGAAATGGATTCTTCAGTGCTAAAGCATGCAGCAGATATCATTCAAGAGCCTCCGGCAGATAGAAGCCCAATTTATTCGCTCAAATATTACAACAGATGAGACTAAGTTCATGCAGCAGATATCATTCAAGAGCCTCCAGCATATAATAAGTACAACGCACTGAANAATGCATATGAGAAAATACCGAAATTATGCATATGCATACTTTCGTTTTAAAAGCGAAATAATGCATGTGAAAAAAAACGAAGTAATGCATACATGCACAGTTTCGGTTTAAAACCGAAATAATGCATATGGTAAGAACCGAAATAAAGCATACATGCACAGTTTCGGTTGAAACCGAAATAATGTCTAAATGCACAGTTTCCATATGCGCAATTTCGGTGCCCCTGAAGGAGTGCCTAATTAAGGAAATCAACGAATGAAGGAGGTACGTATGAAGCGCTTGCTGAGCGGTAATACAATAGATGGTAGGAAGCCGACAACTTTCCTTCGAGAATTGCGAGACCTGGCAGATGGTCATTTAGACGTGGCGGTAAGTCGCTGTGGCTGTGTCAACTTCCAAGGAACGTACAACAAATTTTGCAAACTGTAACTGGAGATCTGGATAGCTTAGCGGAGAAGGCAGACAATATTATGGCAGTCGCCGATGACTCTGGCATTAATGTTGTTAATGGCAATGTAGGTGCACTCGCATCTTTGCAAAGCACAATCATGGAATTAAACAAGCGATTGGAGCGTTTAGAACTTGGAGTGCCAAAAACAGTTATTCGTGCTGCAAACCGTCAGCGTGGCTATTCGCCTCGCGCGCGCTCTCGTAACGTAAGATCACCATCGGGCAAGTTGTGCTGGTATCATCGAAGATTTGTTACCCGTGCCACCAGGTGCAAATCACCTTGTAATTTTAGACCTGAAGCACAGGAAAACTAGTTGGCCGGTCCTTTTCGGCAACTAATCAAAGGATAGGGCCTGACGCATGTCGCCTGTTCATTAAGGACAGACTTTCAAAACTTTCCTTTTTAGTGGATTCCGGAGCAGAAATATCTGTGGTGCCACGCAACAGTAACGACAATTCTCAAGCTTCATTAGTAAAATTAGCAGCTGCAAACACCACTCATATAAATACAAACGGGCAAAAACAACTCACCGTGGATCTAGGCCTGCAAAAAAACTTGATATGGATATTCACCGTCGCGGACGTGACGCATCCTATATTGAGAGTAAATTTTTTAAAGCATTTCGGCATGCTCGTCGACGTAAGAGACCAGGCGTTGGTTCGCAATGGGTCAGGCCTACGTAGCGCGCCAAAATCAAAATATAACGACGATTAAATCGATCAGCGTGTATCATGACTTTGTGATCCGATATGCTGATCTGTTGAAGGAGCCAGCGCGACGTAAAGGGACTGAAACACAGCTATGTAACTTCGTTGAGACAAAGGGACCGCCAGTGTCATAAAAGGTGCGTAGGCTACCACCGGAAAAGCTGGCAGTAGCAAAAAGAGAATTTAATTATCTCTTGGATAAAGGCATATGCGTTCGGTCAAAAAGTCAATGGAGCAGCCCTTTGCACATAGTAAAGAAAACGGACGGCACTTGGCGTCCTTGCGGAGACTACAGGCGACTGAACTCAAGACGATCCCGGATAAATACCCAATCTATCACATACAGGACTTCGCTAGCGAACTAGCTGAAAAGATTTTTTTTTCTATTATCGACTGCAAAAAGGCATACCACCAAATACCGGTGCATCTAGCAGACGTGCCAAAGGCCGCAATCAGTACACCATTCGGACTATTTGAGAGTTCCGAAATAAGATCTGCTTCATTTGAAATTTGGCAGCACTATACATAGCATAACTTTGTTATCGACTATTCGATCAGCCGTTTATTTAGTGTGCTGATTTTGCTATCGTTGTTTTTTATTACAGTTAATTTTCATATGCGTAACTTTAAAAATAAGTGATGTGGAGAGCAAAGAACTTCAGCAAAGAAAATTGATTTTGGACTAATTCATGCAAAATCCACACATCTCCCAATATCGGTTAGTAAAATTGCTGAAAATTGGAAGGTCGACGGTACAAAATGTATTGTCAAATATCAAGAAATATTGCAGCATTGAGAAAAAGGCGGAATCTGGCGGAAAATCAGGCACTNGACTGCAAAGTTCCAGGACATACATACATACATACATACATACATAAAATAGTGTAGAAGGATGTTCCAAGGACTTTGAAAAGGAATCCGAATCTCTCTGAACGAGTTGTTGCACCTGAGTGTTGTTCTGAGAGCCTGTATTGTTTGGCCTGATTTGGCAACAAGCCATTGTGCAAAAGAAGCGCAAGAGTTTTATACACAAAATGGAATCAACATTGTACTAAAAGAGGCCAATCCTCCGAATTGCTCAGAGCTCCAAACGATCGAGCGTTATTTTCATTTCATTTATTTCATTTTCTTAATGCATACATATTAACACAGTATTCTAAGTTCATGTTGCGTTCAATGAGTACATCAATGCTGCATTAGAAAAGTTAATGGCATTATTAATATTACAAAGTAAAATAGTTTTAAATGCCAATTTCAATGAATATTAGTATAAATTTTGTGGGGTGAACATTGAAAAATAAAAGTAAACAAATATGTAATAACGTTAGAAAGAATCAATACAAGATACAAATCCAAGAGACTCCAAAGAGAGAAAAAAACAACTATATTTACATTACATACATTATTTTATGATATGCTCAGATTACAATATAGACCTCAGCGAGGCTTCAATTTCACAGTGGTTTAAGTTGAACAGGTGAGCTTTAACATTGTTTTGAAATAAACTGAGATTTCTTATGACCTGTACAGAAGCAGGAAGT
This sequence comes from Rhagoletis zephyria, assembly GCF_001687245.7. Taxonomy (NCBI): domain Eukaryota; kingdom Metazoa; phylum Arthropoda; class Insecta; order Diptera; family Tephritidae; genus Rhagoletis; species Rhagoletis zephyria. Next base: position 17,307 of record NW_016159074.1, read on the forward strand.
GAGTTGAACAATTTACAACAGGCGTACATATAAAAACATCTAAAGTGAGACGTACGAGCAGGCGGAACGTGAACAATTGGAAGCAAGTTCCTGCGCAGGTTATAAATTTCTGACGGTAGACTTTTCAAGTATCCAGATTTGATGAAAAAAAGTTTTAAAACTTTAAAACAGTATAAATGTCGCACCGGCAATATATTAAGCATTCTAAAAAATTGCATAGCGTGAGTTTTACGATTTGCGTTACAGATACGTCTAATTATGCACTTTTTAATTGTAATGACCGAGGACAATTTACTAGCCGAAACACCACCCCAACAGCTGATACCGTATTGCAGCTTCGATTGAAATATTCCGTAGTAAACCATTTTTAGTGTAGAAGTAGAACAAAACTTTTTAAGCCGGTATAAATGACGACTGATGTAGAGAAAGTATTGTTTTAGCGTATTTAAATGTTCAGACCAATTTAAGCGGTTGTCAATTACTACTCCTAGGTATTTAAACTTTTCAACATTTTCAAGCTGGAAACAAATATCGTCGCAGTTGACGGTGCACGCGAAAGACTTTTTTGACTCATTCAGAGAGCACTCATGATTATGCAAATTAAAAAAAAGTTTGGGGATTATTTGGCCACGAGGCTAAAGTACATAAGCTTAGTTTTACTACTTACAGACAGTGTATGCAATGCAAACCAGATTCTCAGTAGATGTATGTCGTGATTAATGTCACATATTCCTTCAAAGTAGCTCGAAAGCGAAATTTAATTTAATTGATAAACTAAATGATATATTACAATATAGGTATTAAGTTAGAGAGGTTTAAGAAAGATAACTGCTGGAAATACATTGAGTACAATTGCCACCTCTTTGAAATTTTAAACTCAGTTAAATTGATAAAATAAATGAAATACTGCAATTTGGGTATAAAACTTTAGATTTTTAAGATGGCTTACAGCCAAAAATTTGTTTGAGGAGGTTTGCCACCTGTTTGAAAATTTAACTCAATTTATAGGTATCAAATTAAAGCGATTTAAAAAAGAAGACTTAAAAATACTTTTGAGGAGGGTTACCACCTATTTGAAAATTTTAACTGAGTTAACTCGACCTACAGTCGAAAATATGTTTGAGGAGCGTTGCCACCTGTTTTAAAGTTTAACTCAATTAAATTGGTAAAAGAAATGATATGTTACAATATGGGTACCAAACTAAAGGCATTTGAGAAATCTTGATTTAGAAATATTTTCAATAGGATTATGCCCTATCTAAAAGTAAAGACTGCAAATATTGGAACTAAATGAAATATTACATAATTGGTTCCAAACGAAAAGTGTTAGGGAAAGCTTTACTAGAGATTTGTTTTATGTTTCCACTTATCCAAAAGCCGGACAGTTTCAATGAATAAAGAATTTACAAAATCTTATTAAACGAAGTGATCATATTATCAACGAAGAGTAGGTATACAAATTTTGCAATGAAATAATAATAAAAAACTACTGATACAAATGAAAAAATAGTAAAAACCATACCTAACGAAAACATAAAAATATCCCAGCTGTTTAAAAAATCCTCAATGAAAACTTAAAATTGTTGTCACCATTCCCTAACATTATAAAATAGTTAACTTTTAATCAAAAACAATTTAATTTGTGGTCGCCATAGTCTACTACGTACTATATTGCGAGTAAAGAGAATGTGCCTGCTTTAGCGTTGAGTTTTTCCGACTTTCAAGTATCTAAGAATCTACCTTGGTGAAATACACACCTACCTAACAATACCCCCATTTTCCAGAAATTTGTTTGTTAAATTAGATGACCTGCTTCGGGTTTTTAGCAAAAATTTTCCGAAAATTAGCGGGAGCGATTTGTATAACGTTGGATAATATTATGAAGTTTATGATTATTATTATTATTCTGATCTCCTATTATATGCCCAATCAAACACTCACAAATTAAAGCGTGAGCAGAAGGGCATTTATGATTGCATATTGCAAATGTTAAGATAATAAGAGCTGCGGAACTGAACCACTCACGAACAATTTTTTATAAGGGCGTGTAATTTCTGGCGTATGCCAATAACATCGACATCATCGGTAACAAAAACCTCGAAGTCTCTCCTGCCTTTTCCAAGTTGGATAACGAAGCAAAGCACCCACGTCAGTGTTGCCAGTTGTAATTTCGAGAAAGTAGACAATTTCGTTTAGTTAGGAACCAGCATAACACCGATAATAATGTCGGCATCGAAATCCAATGCCCATGTTGGTATGACAACATCCGATGAGGCGGCTCTTGGAGTATTCGAGAGAAATATCTTACGGTAGATTTACAGGCCCCTACGCGTTGGCGACGATGAGTATGGGAACCGCTTTTCAGGTCTAAAAGTATTCGACTCGCAATCCGCTGGTGGTAGCGGAGGAGGAGGGAGGTGCCCACTGCAATGGAAAGACCAAGTGGAGAAGGACTTGGCTTCACGTGGCATTGCCCAATTGGTGTAAGTTGGCACAGAGAGAAGCGACTGGCGTACTTTTTTGAACTCGGTTAAAATCGCTTATGCAGTTACAGCGCCATATAAGAAGAGGCAAATGATCAATTATCTTCTTCTTGGATGCGCCAGGAGGAACTAGGAGAACATTCCTTATAAGATTGTGGCAACGGTTCGATGAGAAAATTACATAGCCGTAGCTCTCCCTACGTCTGGAACATCTGCGACATCGTTACCAGGTGGAAACACTTCTCATTTAGCCTTATGCTACCATTAAACATACAAATCATCGAAACTCCCACGTGCAATATTTCCAGAACATCCGGTATGGGAAAAGTACTTATTACAAAAATGTTAACTCATTGTTTGGGATGAGTGCACGATGGCACATACAAAATCGGTGCGAGATTTGCGTACAAATGTTCAACCGTTCGGGAATGCTTTGATATTTCTCGCAGGAGATCTGTAATTTCTATATTGACACCAGCGGACGAGATAAATGCTTGCCTGAAATATTAAACATTGTGGCAAGACGAAAATACATACATAGCAGTTGACTACGAATATGAGTGTCCAACTACAGAGCGGTTAATCAGCCTAGGTATTCTCGCGACAATTACTGAACATAGGGAACGGAGAGCTGCCAGTCAATGAGAGATTGGGACGAATTTTATTGCGTGATAATTTTTGTAACTTAGAAACATCGAAAGGAGAACTGATCGAAAGAATGTTTTCGGATATTCAAATTAATTATAGGAATCATGATTGGCTCAGTCAACAAGCTATTCTTGCCGCGAAGAATAAGGATGTCTATCAACTCAATAATGTTTTTCAATCCAGCATTCGAAGTGATGAAATAACATATATGTACGTCGATAAACACCATTATGGAAAGAAATGAAGCAGTTAATTATCCAACGGAATTTTTGAACTCGATTGATCTTCCAGGGATTACCCAATATACTGAAATTGAAAATAGGTGTGGTAATTATCATGTTGCGAAATATTAATCGGCCAAAACTCTGAATCCCAAATTCGATTGGCATTCGGAATCACAATCAGTAATGAAGATCAACCTTTGGAAAAGTATGGTTTAGATTTAGATGCCGATTGTATCTCAGATGGACAAATCTATGTTGCCTGTCGACAAACCAGATAGCCTTGATATCTACGTAGAGTATGGAAAAACGAAAAATATTGTGTACCTACACACAGGTATTGCAAAATCAAACTTATCTGAAACGTATGATTTATTTCGTTAATCATTTATCATCCATGTAACAGGAATATGCCACAGCAAAGCGTGGCAGGGTAAGCTAGTAAATGATATATACCTTCACCTGAATATTCCACGATATTTAAATAATTGAGTACAGTTGAAAAATAAACATTTTCTTTAATGGGTTAATCGCCAAAGGCAACTTAACTGATTACTTGGTATCGCGCCGATTCCCGTATTTCTTTGGAAATGTATCGTTCGTGAAGAAAGGGGGTGAGTAAATAATGTGAAATGTGGTGTTTGTGACTTTTGCATTTCTCTCTCTAAGTCCAACCCGTTTTTTTTTTATCAACTGTCAACATGACTGTTCTATCTGCCTCCATATAGTCGAAACCATGATACAGNGTATCGCGCCGATTCCCGTATTTCTTTGGAAATGTATCGTTCGTGAAGAAAGGGGGTGAGTAAATAATGTGAAATGTGGTGTTTGTGACTTTTGCATTTCTCTCTCTAAGTCCAACCCGTTTTTTTTTTATCAACTGTCAACATGACTGTTCTATCTGCCTCCATATAGTCGAAACCATGATACAGAAAAAGAAGGTAGTTTCATTGTCACTTTTCGGGCGCCATATTAACTACCTGAAAATTAAGCAGATTGTGACATTTCGTGCTACCATACCTAGTTCTCAATAATCATATTATATATATATTATAAAAAAATATATATATTTAAAATTGAAAGGAAATTTGTCTTCGATACGCGCAATAACGAAAATTGAAATTCATGATATGATAAATATTATAGTTATGGAAGTACTCCCGATTAAACTGGCACTTAGAGTCTGGATGTAAGTAGTGCGTTGAGTGCAGCTTGGCCGTCACGTAAACTCTNTTGAAATTCATGATATGATAAATATTATAGTTATGGAAGTACTCCCGATTGAACTGGCACTTAGAGTCTGGATGTAAGTAGTGCGTTGAGTGCAGCTTGGCCGTCACGTAAACTCTTTCCGCTCCACCTATTTTCCACCACGTAGTCCATATCCTTGAGGATTGCAAATACCTCAGCCTGGAAGACCGAAGCATACTTGCCAAGAGAAAAGTTAATCGTATCCCCATTAACTTCGATAAAGACCTCAGATCCTGACCCAGAGTCAGTTTTGGAGCCATAAGTGAATATTCGATTATGTGCGAGTCCGGGCTCAGTGCTGGTATTAAACCAGCAATCGGCCTCAGGAAACTCAACATTATAGAATCTCTTCACCAAAGGTAAAGGTGGCGTACTATCCTGTGGCATTGAAAAGACACAAGTGCTCAGATCTCTGCTGCTAGCAATTTCCGCCTGGCTCCACTCAGTGTTATACCAGCATCCGTTTTTTTTTAGTCTGCAGGTGGCCTTTAAGGCTTCCCCACGATGAAGAACCAAAGTTACGGTAAGTGCAGCAGTGCATCAAGAGCAACGCCACGTGTTGTAGAGAAATCTTTCGTACCGCACACGGCAGTAGTTCTTTAAAGTTTTGCAAGCAGACTTCCCACGCTCTTGATTGAGAATCTGCTCCACCATACCACTGACGCATAGTTGTTAATTATGGGTCTGGTCATAGAGGTATAAATCCAGAGGATTCCCTATGGTGACACACCCCACGTTTTACCAAAGACCAGGTTACATTGCCAAAATGCTGTCCATTTTTTAGAGCTTTTGAGTTCCTCGTTAGATTTCCACAACAGTTTCNTTGGCCGTCACGTAAACTCTTTCCGCTCCACCTATTTTCCACCACGTAGTCCATATCCTTGAGGATTGCAAATACCTCAGCCTGGAAGACCGAAGCATACTTGCCAAGAGAAAAGTTAATCGTATCCCCATTAACTTCGATAAAGACCTCAGATCCTGACCCAGAGTCAGTTTTGGAGCCATAAGTGAATATTCGATTATGTGCGAGTCCGGGCTCAGTGCTGGTATTAAACCAGCAATCGGCCTCAGGAAACTCAACATTATAGAATCTCTTCACCAAAGGTAAAGGTGGCGTACTATCCTGTGGCATTGAAAAGACACAAGTGCTCAGATCTCTGCTGCTAGCAATTTCCGCCTGGCTCCACTCAGTGTTATACCAGCATCCGTTTTTTTTTAGTCTGCAGGTGGCCTTTAAGGCTTCCCCACGATGAAGAACCAAAGTTACGGTAAGTGCAGCAGTGCATCAAGAGCAACGCCACGTGTTGTAGAGAAATCTTTCGTACCGCACACGGCAGTAGTTCTTTAAAGTTTTGCAAGCAGACTTCCCACGCTCTTGATTGAGAATCTGCTCCACCATACCACTGACGCATAGTTGTTAATTATGGGTCTGGTCATAGAGGTATAAATCCAGAGGATTCCCTATGGTGACACACCCCACGTTTTACCAAAGACCAGGTTACATTGCCAAAATGCTGTCCATTTTTTAGAGCTTTTGAGTTCCTCGTTAGATTTCCACAACAGTTTCGTATCCAGAGTTACTTATAGATACTTCACTTCCGGAGAATTTTGAATTGTGACTCCTTTCATTGTGAGGGCAATGTGACCATTCAACCTTCTCCGAATCCTGGTTTCGGACTATGCTTTGATGACGAAATATCTAACAATACATCTTCTTCGGACTATTTAACAAAAAAAAAAAAAGTTTTGTTATGTAAATTTATTTATTTTGTTTAAAATAAAATGAAAAACAGCTTTTTAACAAATAAATGTTTCAAAACTAGATTTTATTTTATTTCTTCATCTCTGCACATCGATATTATTCGAAGGATCTTTTAAACGCTTGAGAAAAACGTTCAAATTTGATTATCGAACACATCAACCTACTATTGTTTGTATGTAAATTTTACTCCCAAATATTTAAAAGAAAATCTGCTCTATCAAAAAATTTTAATGTCGCAAAGCTATGCTTAATGGTTACATCTGGAGAAATGTCAAAAATCTGCTTTATAATCAAAAAATAGTAGTAATGAAACTACCTTCATTTTTGTATCATGGTCGAAACCATGATAAAAACATAGCAAGGTAGAACCGTTCTCTCAATTTGTCGGCCATGATTTTTTTTTGAAGTTTGCCAACATTTTAAAATCATATAAAAGTGAAAATAAAAAATTGAAGTTGTTCGAAATTGTTGTTGCTTGAGATAGAAAATGAAAATGTGTGTGTGAGTTTGTGAGTAAATTTAAAAATTAAATTGTTTGGAAACGTCAAGAATTTTAAAAGAGACGCTCAGCGGTTCTAGCGGCTTAGATTTTTTACAATTGAGCAATTGTCAAAAATCTGCTTTTTAATCAAAAAGTTGTTTATTTAAACTACCTTCTTTTTTGTATCATGGTAGTTTCAAAAAACAACTTTTTGATTAAAAAGGAGATTTTTGACAATTGCTCAATTGTAAAAAATTCGATGCGGCGTTACCCAAATTAAGTTTTTTGGTGAAGGGGACTTTATATCCTAAATTTGGGAGTATAAATCAAATAGTTGTATAAACATTTACCTTTTAAAAATAATTAATAACTTATCTTCAAAAAGTTAAAATTTTACATTAAATTCGATAACTACTTGCCAAAATCTTTATTTTTACATTAATTAAATTTTAGTGAACATGTTTTAAAAGTTTTTAAGTACCATTATGTCATCTGATTATTACACAATGTAGCTAGCCAGGACTATTAAAGTTTTCTATATCGGATACGATTGTTTCTGATATAATTGAGACGCTGAAATTACACATTTCGATATTGTCTTTGTCCATGTCTTTCAAGTAACTTGAAAACGGAATTTACTTTGGGACCCATAGGACTTATGACTTTCAGAGAAGTGAGTATTATCCAATTCTAGTATGTTTCGACAATATCGTTGTTTCTTTGGGTAAAAATAAATACATTTTACATTTCAATATTAGAGGGGGTGTGTAACAAAATTGATGATTTATTGTTAGCATGAAAACTAGAAACTAGGGCTGTGCGATTATTCGATTACTCGAGCAAGTTGGTTAATCAATTATTTGGTTAATCAATTACTCGAGTAATCAAGATTTTGATTACTCAAAACGATGATTAATCGAGTTACTTGAAATATGATTACTCAAAAAAAATAATTTTGCCCCTTTAAAAAAGTATATGAAAAAAAAATGTTCGTTTTAATTTTTGAAAACAGAAACGTTGTTTTCAAAGTATCAAGGAACTTTAACTACTTTATACATATGTAAAGAGTTGAAATGTTGATTACTCATTTTACTCGAAATGTTGATTAATCATAAAGCAAATTATTCAAATATTTATGTTTTTGGTTAATCAAAAATCTTGATTACTCGAGTAACTGAACTTTTGACTAATCATAACTTCTAATTAATCGAATAACTGAGTTATCTACTTTATGATTAATTAAAATTTTGAGTAATCAATTAATCGCACAGCCCTACTAGAAACACAATTATCAACTTATTGAGCATTAGACCTTTTTCAAAAACAAAACGGGGAAATGTTCGGTTATTTGTGCAATAGTTTTGGTTTTTGTACAAATAATCGAGCCGTACCCAACAAAATATGTACCTTTACTTGTTCAAATTTCGATTATAAGAATAAAATGTAAATAAACAAGAAATTAATAACAAAATTTGAAGGATTTTAGATATTGGATACGGTAGCACAGTTTATGCTTCTTTCTGGCCTTTACAAAATGNGAAACACAATTATCAACTTATTGAGCATTAGACCTTTTTCAAAAACAAAACGGGGAAATGTTCGGTTATTTGTGCAATAGTTTTGGTTTTTGTACAAATAATCGAGCCGTACCCAACAAAATATGTACCTTTACTTGTTCAAATTTCGATTATAAGAATAAAATGTAAATAAACAAGAAATTAATAACAAAATTTGAAGGATTTTAGATATTGGATACGGTAGCACAGTTTATGCTTCTTTCTGGCCTTTACAAAATGCTTATTTCGGTACAATATGATCGTAATGTATTTTCAATACGAAATCAAAGCAAAACATCCCACGAAAATGTTTGCGATTTTAGAACAATTAGTGTATATTTGCAATCTACTGCAAAGAATGGAGTGTCATATCGTAAAAGGTTCAGAGAACTAACGAAACAAACAAACATTTTATGGTTTTATATTTCTTTCAAACCGCATTGCTATTTTTTCTAACTTTTCCTTTGGTTTAGCGCTGTAACCGCTTAAGTTATATCTTTTAATTTATGCATGTGAATTATTTTCAAAGAGCATTTTTTCATTTGCTTCTGAGCTTTGGGTACATTTTCTTATAGTACCTCTCATTCTTTTTTATATTACACATATACACTCCGATGTTCGGGATAGTATTTTGAATATACCATCAATATATGTAAAAGTAGTGGCGGCTGCTGTAGAGCATTACGCAGCGCCCGAGTTCAAGCCCAGTTTCCCACCAACATCAAAATATAAAAAACAAAAAAGTTTTTTTCTATTAGCGGTTGCCCCTCTTTTAGTAATAGTAAACCTCCGAGCGTATTCTGTCATGGAAACAGCTTCTCATAAAAATACAATTGCCGTAAAACTGTCCTTTACTTTGTGCGACAAAATCACGCACGCCACATATCGGAGGAGAAGCTAGGCCAAGCACTAACATATTGTGTAAGCGCCAATATTTATATCGTCGTTTGTGCCAAAAAAGATATTTGGTCACCGGAAGCTNATAAAAATACAATTGCCGTAAAACTGTCCTTTACTTTGTGCGACAAAATCACGCACGCCACATATCGGAGGAGAAGCTAGGCCAAGCACTAACATATTGTGTAAGCGCCAATATTTATATCGTCGTTTGTGCCTGGCATCACGCCCTTAGCCATTTATAATAAAATATCGATACTTAGACATAAGGAGAAGAGATAATTAAGTTTAAAAGAGAGAACCGTTTTTAATTAGGACAAGTTTTACTCTCTATCCTATAAAATTTAGGAAACCTCACATACGAGGCTTTACATTTTCCTGATGCGCGGTTTTGTACTTTAAACGACGATATGTAGAAGTATTGCATACATATTTTGGTGTCTTTTCAAGTATAAAATCCATTGAGAAACAGAAGGAAACGGCATCCATATGATTTCAACTTATGCCAAACGTTTCGTAAACAAGCAATTCTGAGCAACNTGTAGAAGTATTGCATACATATTTTGGTGTCTTTTCAAGTATAAAATCCATTGAGAAACAGAAGGAAACGGCATCCATATGATTTCAACTTATGCCAAACGTTTCGTAAACAAGCAATTCTGAGCAACAAACTGTTTTCCACAAAGATGTTTAAATGGAAGCATTACAAATATGGAAAAATAGCAATCCACAAGGCTTTATTGGCAGTAGATCATTTTTAAAGCACATTTAACAAAAAATAAGCTTCTAGTTTCTAAGCTAGCACAAAATAAAATTTTTTTATTTGTTGTTTACAAAAAAAATGCTTGGCAAGTATTTTTTTGTAAACAACAAACAAAAAAAATCATTTTGTGCTAACTTCTAAACTAGAAGCTTATTTTATTTTTAATGTGCTTTAAAAAGGATAGTATTTTGAATATACCAGCAATATATATAAAAGTAGTGGCGACTGCTGTAGAGCATTATGGTGCATTTACATGGTATGAATCTGTTCATAAGCCGTATGAATTTTCCTATAAAAGAAGCATAACCTATGAAGAAATGAATTAAAGCGATATATATTTAACAATTTTGACTTATATACTTGGCAACATTTTTTTTTTGTAAACAACAAACAAACAAATTTCATTTTGTGCTAACTTCGAAACTAATAGCTCATTTTTTTGTTAAATGTGCTTTAAAAAGGACCTACTGCCAATAAAGCCTTGTGGATTGCAATTTTTCCATATTTGTAATACTTCCATTTAAACATCTTTGTGGAAAAACCGTTTTTTGTTCAGAATTGCTTGTTAACGAAACATTTGGCATAAGTTGAAATCATAGGGATGCCATTTTCTTCCGTTTCACAATAGATTTTATATTAGAAAAGGCACCAAAATATGTATGCAATACTTCTACATATCGTCGTTTTAAGTACAGTAAAGTTACACAATATGTTAGTGTTTGGCCTATATTCTCCTCGGATATGTGGCGTGCGTGATTTTGTCACACAGAGTAAAGGACGGTTTTACGCCGACTCCCAACGGCAATTGAGATTTTATGAGAAGCTGTTTCCATGACAGAATACATTCGGAGGTTTACTATTACCAACAGAGGGGTCAACCGCTATTAGACAACNGCGTGCGTGATTTTGTCACACAGAGTAAAGGACGGTTTTACGCCGACTCCGAACGGCAATTGAGATTTTATGAGAAGCTGTTTCCATGACAGAATACATTCGGAGGTTTACTATTACCAACAGAGGGGTCAACCGCTATTAGACAACAATTTTTTTGTTTTTTATATTTTGATGTTGGTGGGAAACTGGGATTGAACTCGGGCGCTGCGTAATGCTTTACAACAGCCGCCACTACTTTTATATATATTGCTGGTATATTCAAAATAATATCCCGAACATCGGAGTGTATATATGTAATATAAAAAAGAGTGAGAGGTACTATAAGAAAATGTACCCAAAATTCAGGAGCAAATGAAAAAATGCTCATTGATAATAATTCACATGTATAAATTTAAAGATATAAATTAAGCGGTTACAGCGCTAAACAAAACGAAAAGTTAGATAAAATAGCAATGCGGTGTGAAAGAAATATAAAACCATAAAATGTTTGTTTGTTTCGTTATTTCTCTGAACCTTTTAAGATATGACACTCCATTCTTTGCAGTAGTTTGCAAATATACACTAATTGTTCTAAAATCGCAAACATTTTCGTGGGATGTTTTTCTTTGATTTCGAATTGAAAATACATTACGATCATATTGTACCGAAATAAATGCGGTATCTCTGCATTTTGTAAAAGCCAGAAAGAAGCATAAACTGTATAAAAAAATGAAAGGGAGAGGTATACATGCCTTCTATAATTTTGACTTATATGTATATTTGGCAAGTCTTTGTGTAAAAAACAAAAAATACACATTTTCATTTTTTTGCCAGCTTGGAAAATATACTGAAATGTGATATAAAGCTCATTAAAATGTTCTATAGTCTTGTTTTTAAGTTTGTTATCATAGCGCTTTGTATTTTGATTGCCCACTATACGTGAGTTGCTTCTATTCAAAAAGTTCTAGTACAAAGAATTTCTTTGTTTTGAATTTGTTTGTTTATTGTTTTTAATTTTTAGTTTTTTGTTTTTGGCCGTTTTATTATAATTTATTCGTTAACGAATAAGTTTTTAATTTTTAAAATTCATACTTTTGACGTGTATGTGAATGGCGGAGTTCCCACTTTCCACCTTTTCGGTTGGTTTTTATATTAAAAAGGCATCAAAATGGGAAAAACCCTCCTTGGTATCTCTGCATCTGTTAAACTTTTTATGGGAAGATGTATGAAAANACGTGAGTGGCTTCTATTAAAAAAGTTCTAGTACAAAGAATTTCTTTGTTTTGAATTTGTTTGTTTATTGTTTTTAATTTTTAAAATTCATACTTTTGACGTGTATGTGAATGGCGGAGTTCCCACTTTCCACCTTTTCGGTTGGTTTTTATATTAAAAAGGCATCAAAATGGGAAAAACCCTCCTTGGTATCTCTGCATCTGTTAAACTTTTTATGGGAAGATGTATGAAAATCCAACTTGCTATAATTTCATATGCTTAACAGTATCACAACAGTATGTTTACAGTATCTCCCAATAATTTTTCATATGAAAAAATGTATTATATGCATCCCACTCGATATCATTGAATTCCTCATTGGAACATGTAGTCCCTCTATTTTAGCGTATCAACAGTGCATATGGCTTCATATCATGTAAATGCACCATGATACAATAATTTTTAGAAGAGAGTGTCACTTCAACATTTCTGACATAAACCGTGTCTGTTAACAAACACGCACTGTCACGATATTGAACTAGGGGATTTTCACTTATTATATTAGGTATATTTAACTGAGCAATGCACGACCGTACCGCACAATCATATCTGCGATTGAAAAATGAACGGAACACATATTCTCCATCCACTTGTTTCGTAAACACGGCAGAGCAGAAAGTTTAAAATGTTTCATAGCCGCATCCTTTTGAGCTATTCCACGTGTTGCAATCTCTATGGAAGCAGCAGCTAATTTTTTCATTACGTTTTTTATGATTCAAATATCAAAGGCAAACAAAAGCTTTTGGGGAGCTTTTGCTTCGTGATCTTGTTTAAATGCGCCATTTAGGAAATGCGAATTTGTATGGAGAAATGCTTGATTTGGCTTCGCACACAAATGCAATGAATTTCATCAAAACGCCGAGCCCTTCTGTCATTCACAATAAAGAAATAAAACGCCAAAATTATCCGCTTGAAGTAATACATAATGGGCAAATCTCCGTAATCGTGCGAATCAACGCCGAAAAATCGCAAATTTTTAAATTGAGCGCACAAAAATAAATTATACATCAAATTGTTTGAAAATTTATTTGAGGAAACATTAAATTATTGTGTGATTCATTTTTCTCAAATCCTTAAAGAGTTATAAGTAAACACGATAATTTTTGAAAACTCAATGTTAGCGATGTTCTAGAGGGCGTGCTTTTTGCACGAGTTCAAAAATTTTCGAGACAGTATTTAAGAAGTTCAGGCGCAATGTGTATATCAAGTCAAGTCGTTTTCGAGATACAAATATCATACACAGATACAAACATCACAACTGAAATAGAAAAAGTCGTGACTAACAATTTCTATTTTTTTCATTAAATGATGTGGGAGTTGTAGTTCGATGAAATCCTTCATATAAATCAAAAACTGAATTTTGAATTTTTTATTAGTTAGGACTTTTTGAATTTCAGCGACGACGCTTTATTTTTTTTTTTTTGTTTTTTGTTATTTTAGACAAAATTTTTTTTTTGTATTTAGCATTTTCAACGACCTTTATGAAAAATGTTATCTAATGATGACGCTTAAAGCCAACGTCTTTTAGTCTGTCAGTGTGCTATCAATCGTGCCCCCCTATTATGAATTTCGTCGTCTCAGAAAACGGATGTCGAATGTTACAAAACACGGTTTTGAGAAAATTGACTTTGAAGTTTAAGGTCGAATTAATTGTAACTTTTGAAGGAGACGTAGTTGGTGTTATTACTTTTGATTTCCCATATTTTTACATTTAATATCTCTTAACGTTAATGAGAAAATTTACTTTTCATTCCGTATACATTTGTCGTAAGTAGCGTTTACTCACCACTTTGTTTTGTCCACAGAACATACGACAATAGTAAAGTATCTATTTCAACGACGATGGTATAATTTGATGAAAAAAACAGACATATTTATTAAATAATGATTACTTATTAGAAAAAACATAACAAAAACATAATCATGTATTTAATAAAAAAAATCTGTACATCTCTTATGCTGTAAATATGTTACGAACATACGTTTTCTTTATATAAAAACAAAAAACAATACTTAAATTCAGTCTTTTGTACATTTTTATCTCTTTCATTTCATTGGAGACTCAGTGCAAGCTAAAATTTAAAAATTTAAAATTTTAAAATTAGTTACTTAGTTTAATTTTCAATTTTAATTGTATCGTTATAGTAGCGGACCATCCAATTGTCGTAAGTTCAAAGTTTTGCGATACATACGACAAATGTTTTATGATTAAAAAAGGATTACATTTGTATGGGAATTTGTCGTATGTGCCACATACGACAAACGTTTTATGATTAAAAAAAAGGTACGTTTGTATGGGAATTTGTCGTATGTGACGCATTTTCAGCACATACAACAAAAGGCATACCCAATCATTAATATTATGTAACATACGACAAAATGCGCACGAAATATCTCAAAAACTAATGGAGATATAAAAAACTGGATTGCAGAAATCGAAAGAGCATGTCCAACTTAGTAAATCTGCATCAAAATCCCAAAATCGTGATTTTGCACATTCGTCATCCGTTTTCTGAGGCGACGATTTGTACGATGCACAATAAACGCTTGCATTCTGTTATTCTCTATTACGAGTCGATGTTTTCGTATGAAATCCGATAGTTAGCGTAGCTGATTTGCATGATACAAATATTTAAAGGTAAAACCAAGGCATATTTAACAAGGTAGAAGTGACAACTAGCTCGAACTCTCTTGTAGCTAGTTATAATGTCAAAAAACTGTAAACATACAAATTAACCCTATGAGTTGCGAGTGCTATGTTTGCTACAAATTAGCATCAATTGAAACTCATCATGGTGAAATTATACCAGGTGTAGTAATAAGACCGAGATGAAAGATTTGACGCTATCTTATTTGAAAATTTGCCTTTAACAATTTTTATAAGATAGCCGAATATCAGGAAAATAAAGCGAGAAAGCTTTTTCATTACTTCACCTGTTTATAATTTCGCCATGCAAATACATACATATGTACTAATTTTAAGAATTACTTCAATATTACCTTCAAATAATTCGCATCTTATATGCACATATACGTACATACATATGGGCAGTAAAGAATACCTCATAAAGGAAACCACGTAATTAAATGAAAGAGATGTTTTATGAAACTGTTTTAAACATTTTTTTGTTTCTATTCGCCCAATGTTTTTGCGCGTTTAGTTTCTTATTTAAATATTTACTTCTAAAAACATCCGCACTTATAAAAAAAAGATTTAATATTTTCTTCTACATACGTATGTATGTATATCAGTGTAAATCTAGGTCCTGACGTGGTTATGTGTGCATAATTTTGTAAGAAACTACTCTTACTCCGTTCTGAACTTTCGTGTGCTTCAGACATTTCAGGCACAGGAACCTCCCAGGGCATGGAAACAGTACCTGGGTATAAACGCATGCGCTTGAAAATATTTGCCTGCAATGGGCCAGTAATAAAACCGCGTTGAAATGGTTTTCACATACACGGGAAGAATCTTCCAACTGAACACCGTAGCTGTTCTCCCAACGAGGTCTTCTAATTTCGCAACTAGGCGCCTTAAAGTATCGCACCACTTTAACGCCTTGGATCTTGCCACACATAGCGCAACGCTCGTAGTTCCGCTCCTTTTCATTTTGGTATATGTATGTATCTATAAATATAAGTGGTCGAAAAAAAAAAATTCACACAATTGAAAACTATATCAAAGCACGCAATTGAATTTTTAAAGAAAATTAGATAATGCCAACTTGAAAAAGGTTAAAAGTTATTCATCATTTGACATTATAGTCGGTGTTCAAAAGAGAGAAATGTCAAAATCACTTCTACCTTGTTTAATACACCTTGGGTAAAACCGCTCGCTCAATTCGTCTGCCATTGGGGTTTTTTTTTGACGTTTGCTAGCATTTTGAGTTTTCTCTCTCGAAATGCTTCTAATGTCAAAGAAATTCAAAATAAACAAATGTAAATTTATGATTTGAAATATTTATTTATTCAGAAGTTGGAAAAACTAAAAAATTTCCAAACGAAAAATGAGTTGCTGCTTTAACGGCTGCGTAAATACCGTTGTCCACTGCAAGCAGAACAGTATCAAGTTTTTTAAAATATTAGTTATACGTAATATAGAAAATTGCATAGAAGTTCATTGAACACAATTGCTTACATTTGTTTATTTATTTACATACAAATGTATATATGTATGTATGTATGTGCATTTTGTTGTTTCGTCAAAATATATTTATTTGGTTTGAGTGAAAATAAAAACAAACAAATGAAATGACGGCGAGAGAAATTTTCAAAATGCTAGCAAACGTCAAAATTCCTAAAGCTGGCTCTCAGCGATTGTACCTTATAAATATTTGTATCATGCTGATTTGTGCTGGTTCTCAATAAAAAAGTGATCAAAAACCACAGCCATTCACAACAATACATCTGTCGGGAGCATGATTCAATAATTCAAGGTTATGTAATTTGTGACAGCTGAAATTTGACACTCCTTTATCTAGATTTGTATTTTGGAAATAGGAGAAAGGGGAAGAATGTGAACACCTTTTGCGAAAACGGTAGTAGAAAGGTACTAAAAAAGTACGCAAAGTATACAATTAGAAGTAAAATGTGTATTATTAATTCTATGTGAATTTTCAATACATTTGGAGTTTTAATGGAAATACTAAACAATACGTGAAATTTATAATTGTCATTTCCTGAACAAATATAGAATATCGACCTTTCAGCTTAGCAAAAACGAAAAATGCAGATCAGTAGAACTTTTTACGCTCATTTCAACCATACTGATTTCAACGGTACCAAATTTATTAGGCGCGAGTAAAAAATAAAGACGTACTAGAAGGTTAAATTTAAATATTTTGATATTTTAAATATTAATATCGTATGAACTACATAACCGATTAAAATAATGATGACGTCGCCATATATTATATTTATATGCTTTTATTATATTTTCAAACCAAAACCACTAAAAAGGAACAAATGTAATTTTTTCATGAAATAACTTTTTTGAAAATAAACTGCATAATGAATGGCAAAGAAATTTATTCTATTTAGAAGTATCAGTTATTATCTTTAATTTGATATGCATATTTTATCATAATCTACTTTTGGGTCTTAAGAATTTAGTGATAATAAAAAATATAAACAAACAAAGCAAATAAACCTCTTATATCTTCTTTATTTTTTAACTGCGCCAAATAAATTTGGTATAGTTGAAATCAGCGTAAAAAGTTGTATCAAGCGGCGATTTTGATTATTTTATTGTTAAATGGTCGCTATTCTAGACTTGTTCCAGAAAATTACGCAAACGAAGGTGATGCCAACAAATATTTAGTATGAAGAATTTTTGGTTTTACTACTCATATAACTAGAAACTGTAGAGTGAGCAACATTGTGCACAAGTAAAGGAGCCGATTTTATGTGTGGGAGCGAGAAGACTGTTTTATTACCAAACCTTTATATTATTGAATCATGTGTCGGGAGTGTGAAAACGATAATACGAGAACTGATTTCATACGATACGCTTGCAAGCGTTTATAGTCTATCGTACGAAAATTCATAATAGGGGGGTTATACACTCTAAAAAGTGCATGTAAAACTACTGCTAAAAAGTGTTTATTTTTCAACTCAAATCTGTGTAAATAAGATGTTCATGACATGATTTTTGAACATGAGAAGTTTAAAATATGCACATAAATTCAAACATGAAATGTTTAAAATTGCAAACATTTGAACGTAAAAATACATTTTTTACTAATAAAAAACATTAATTGCTCATATATAATCAATTTAAACATTTTATGTGTAATTTTGCTCAACGGGACAAATTTGGAATGTAAAAGTAAACAGGAAGTGTTTAATTATATTAAGACGGTGTGTAAATTTGCACAAATTAAGAGAGGAAACTGGTTACCTCTCTTTATATGCGTAACTTTAAACACAATTTTTTAGAGCAAATTTTAAACATTGCATGTGTAAACTGTTTAATTGTGAGCACTAAGTGCTTAGAACTCAACAAAAAAAATTGAGATCTGTTCTACGCCACACATATGGTATGTAAAAGTAAACAAGGAGTGTTTAATTTAATTAGCACGGTGTGTAAATTTGCATACATTACGAGAGGAAACTGGTTACCTCTCTTAATATGCGTTAATTTAAACAAAATAGTTTTAGGGTGTAGAGTGTGGTTTTCGTAAGTCGAGAGCGAACTATACTTCTGAACTGCCTACTCGGTCCAAAGTAGCACTCGTTGCTTGTTGCTGCGTAGGATTTCGATGCTGACATTATCGGTGTTAATGCTGGTTTATAAGTAAACTGCTGGTTTCTCGAAATTATAACTGTCAAAAGTGACGTGGGTAAGGCGCGAATGCGCTGACTGCTTGTTTGATGACAGGAGATACTTCGACTTGTTGTCGTTTACCACCAGATCCATTCGCTTTGCCTCGTTATCCAACTTGGAAGCCAGAACATACTTCGCGGATTTTGTTACCGATGATGTCGATGTCATTGCCATACGTTAGAAATTGCACTCTCTTGTGACAAATTGTTCCTGAGCGGTTCAGCTCTGCAGCTCTTACTATCTTCTCCAGCATCAGATTAAAGAAATCAGTAGAGAGTGAGCCGCCCTATCTGAAACCCCGTTTGGTAGCAACGTCATTTCACACAAACGTATACGTTTCGCGAGATTATGAGATTCAGGCAACTTTTCTTCGTGCTGTAGAAAGCGGATTTGAAGTCGGCAAACATGTGTGTGAGTGTCGATCCTTTCCGAACGGTTTTTTCCAAAATTTGGCTTATGGTGAATACCGGGCCTACGGAATATTTACCAGCCCTGCAGCCAGACCGATAGAGCCTAATCAGTTCTGTAGCTTCATCCACTGCGTCCTACTAGTCCCCGGCGACCACACAGGCGCTGCAGAGTTCAGAACTGGCCGGCTAATTGCCTTGTACGTTGCCAACAAAGTTTCTTTGTCTTTGCCTCAGTTGCTGCCGGCTAGCTACTTCAGCAACTTGTTGCGGCTTTGCACTCTCTTGACAATTGCGGTTGTATGCGCCGAGAAGGAGAGCAGACTGTCGAAGGTTGCTCCGAGGATTTTCGGGTTATTCACCGTCGGAATTGGTTCGTCATTGACGTGAATACCCAGCTGCAGTCTGAGCACCTTCGTGCAGGTGATAAAAAGGGTTGCCGAGGGTTTTGTAGGGGAGAGGGTTAAGATCCTTGCAGTGAAGAAGCGAAAAAGCTTGGAGAGATAACCGTTTACTTTCGAGCATAAGTCATCATCCTGTGGGACCCCCTGTTTAATTCTTCTCGGATTGCTGGTTAGTCTCTAAAAGTGACTGACGAATGTCGACCACTCAGATAATTCGCCGACCATCGTTTAGAGTCCCTGTGGGAGAGAGGAAGCCTCATGTCTTCTAATAGCGTGGAGTGACTGATAGTGTCACACGCCTTTCAGGATATATTTAGTAACGTGACATCAGTCAAGTGCAACACCTGCGTTGGCTGCTGTCGCTTTAGGGCATGTTCAGGTCTACGCAACACGCGAGATTGGACGAGCGACTTCGAGGGCCCGTGCTGCGCTGCTCGATCGCAAGTCGCAAGTCCCAAGCACGACGCCGCCCACTACCACCACAGGGCGGCACCTTCCGCAGAGCTCCATCTGCCTCGGGAGACCAGAACAACAATAGCCCAACTTCGCTCTGGCTACTGCAGCAGGCTAAACCCCTATCTGAGTAGGCTAAATGCGGATGTGCCGAACGAATATCCGGCATGCGGAGAGACCCCTCACGACTCGAAACATCTCTTCGCATGCCCGGAATACACAACCCTAACGGCGCCGTCCCTGTGGACCGACCCCATAGAGGCTGCACGCGTCTTGGGGCTGCCGTTAGTGGAACTCGACGACAACGACTGAGATATCTCAGCCGATCTGGGCGGGGTTGTTGTAGCCGCTACAACAACAACAACAACAACCTTCCACATAACAAAAAATCTCCCTAGACACACGAAGCTCTTACAATTTAACTGTAAACGGACAACAGAGTAAGATCGAGGAGATAACCGTCTTTATGGGCGGCATGGAATATTAAAGGCTGCGGCTCAAGAGACGAGGTTGTACCGCGCAGTATGGTCTCATCGAAGCAGACATCAACCCCAGGGATTACAATGTCAGGGTATTGCTATCCGGCAGACGATGTCGAGCTCGCAATATTTAACGTTTATATACCCCTGACACCAGCTGCCCGGCAGGATATCCCCCTGAAATAGATGCGCTCCTCAGATAGCCGATTCGAGCAGATAGACGATTCGCCAGCTCGCCAGACATAACAAGTATAAGCCCTGGTCTGATAAGCGACTTCTGGACCGGACAGCATATTGACAGGCCTTGAGTGGCATTTACAGGGAATCGGTCTCAAGTTACGTAGGCTCCAGACCTGTGAATGCCGTTCTGGGCACACATTCACCTGATGTGGACGAGACAGAGCTTCGTATACCTTGGGAGACTCAGACCACAATAGCCCAACTTCGCTCTGGCTACTGCAACAGGTTGAACTCGTACCTGAGCAGACTGGATGCAGAGAAGCTCAATGAGTACCCCACGACCCGAAACACCTCTTCGCATGTCCACTAAAACCCACTCAACTAACGCCTCTGTCCCTATGGACGGACCCTATAAAGGCTGCGCGTTTCTTGGGTCTCCCGTTAGTTGAGCTTGACGACACCGATTGAGGGACTAGCCTATCTGGGCGAGGTTGTTGTAGCCGATACAACAACAACAACTATGAAATTTTTTACCCCCATTAATGCTTTGAAAACTGAAGTATTTAGATATGAAACTTAGCTTCTACTACCTGGCTCTGAATGCTACTAGATGAGCGTAGTAAGCTGGTGCTGGTATTGAAACGGACCGAGTACATCTCACATAGGTGTGACACAGTTGATATGTTAAACATTGGAGCTCATCAGAATCAAAGTGATTGTCATCCCATAAAACGTGGTAATGGGAAGGCCGGCTTGTACCCTATGTAGATAAATTAGATTAATAAACGTTAAACTGTAATGATTTGAAAAAGTTTACTTGTATTCCTTGATGACTGCAAAGGTAAAAGTCAAACTCGGTTGGATGAGTAATACCAACATCGACTGTGGTGCCAGCTGGTATGTTGCCAGATTTTCCGCTCTGTTCTTTTTTCTCAGCACAGAATAGACGAGTATGATGCCTTTTTTGTACAACAATGAATGTTATACCTGGTCGGTATTCTGCCTCCAGTTTTATGCATGCCTCACGTATAGCCGTGAGCTCATGTTGCAACACGTGCGGGAACTGGCCTTCTGAGACTCCGTCACGATATAAAATGATACGATGAGGCTTGTATCCACCAGTAGATTTGTAGAACATAATCAATAATTCACGGACCATGCTACTTAGCTCCTGTATAATTTCTTGACGGTGCTGTTGCACACGAACAGTGGCCGCATAGCGTGATGGGTGAGCATCCATGGATCCAACAACTGCTGCAATCGAAGGTTTTTTATTATCACCGGCTGGGGGATGAGTGACGTCTGCTCCTAGGAAAATAACGGGTTCGTTGAAGACCTTCGGACGGATTGAAGGTACCAATATGGAATTAATGCCACCTAACTTCACGTTAATTTTCAAACACAGATTTGACAAGGTTTGTGGGGATGTCTTATTAACATTTTTTGCCTGTACGCATTGTGTGGCCATACCCAACACGGTGTCACCAACACGCTTTACTTCAGCTAAAATCATTAAGAAAGCAAATCAGTTATTAAAATTAAGAATATCAGGAGGAGCAAGCTGTACTGATTTCAATTATCGATTCTACATACCATAAACAGGTGTTTTTCCAGGTAGCACAACGACGACCAATTGAAGGGCATTGAATGAATTCTTCAAGTATCTAAACATAGGCTCGACCTGATCTGGACCAGTCGCATATTTGCAAAAGCATGGTTGTCCAATAATGGGCATACCGGCATCGTTTGAAATCTTCTGCAGCTGCTGTGTAAAATTCCTCAAAGCATCTTCGCGCACAGTTCTTTGGGGTGCAAAACAAGCGATTGCCCATACCCGAATTTCCACTCCAGTAAAGAATTGCTTACCACGCATATCCCAGACACCTTGATTTGGGGAAGCCAAACTCACCTTATTTTGGGGTGGGAAAAGTTGCTATTTAAGAGAAAAAACAAAATAGATGATATTACTTACATACAAATGTATGTATATTTTTCTAATTCAATAATAGACGAAAACCTGTAAAAAAAATGCAGATTTTTCATACTAGATGTACTAGTCTACACATTACTTGACAATTTTTTATATTTTCATTAAGTAACCTGAAAAAATTCTATTTATTTTTCAACTTTCGCCAACGTTTATTGCAAAAACTTCAATCACCTTATATTAATTCGCCTTGACGTGTAGTGTTTCGGGATTTATATTTTACCTCATAATTTAATCGTTTTCATTCTATTCTATAATTTATCTTATATATATCGATTGGTCTAAGTTAACAGTTAATGTATAACTGGCTATTGCGTCCAGGTTCATTAAATCCTACAGACGAAGCAACGCGAGTAAAAAGATCACCAACTCACGATAGTAAATGAATAAGTGGTCCACGCTTTCTGCATAACGATTAAGAAGAAGATTGGCCAGATAACTCAACCATGCAGATGTCTGAAGACCGTAGCAGTGATGAGACACGGGCCACCTAATCAGCCTTCGCAAACCGGTTAATAGTATAGTAAGACAAATGAAAGATAGGTGGTAAGATAGTTCGAAAGACTTGTTATTCTAATAAAAAACCTTAGAAAAAACGCTTCTCATTCACCAGGGTTCAGATTTGTCTCATTTTAGCCCCTCGCTCCCTCGTTAGTTTGCTCTGAGCTTGCGCTGCTCACGAGCAACAGGCGAGGCTGTTTGCAAACGAGTACTCGTTAAGTACTAGCACGTGCGCCAGGGATGAAAAATTTAAATTTCAAATTGTACCTAATATCATAAAATAAATGTACCTAAATGAGACAGATTGTACCTAAAAAAAAGTTACATCACTCATTTGTAGTTTTTTTATAAATTTTATTTAAAACATGAATACAAAGGATGGATGTACTTTAAACATGATTCGGTTTTTTTTTTTAACTGAGCCTATATCCATAGATTATACTTGTAGTTTAATGGGAATCGGAGAAGCGTTGTTTTTGTCTAATTATGACTACTGAGAAATATTGCCGAAAAAGACAAAAAACACACTTTGCGAAGTATCTTTCTTTATCCAGCAACAACACGAAAAGTCTGCTAATTTATAATAATAATAATAGATGGGCGCTTACACATATGTTAGTGTTTGGCCGAGCTTTTCCTCCGATTTGTGGCGTGCGCCTTGATGTTGTCACACAAAGCGGAGGGACCTACAGTTTTACGCCGACTCCGAACGGCGATTATATTTTTATGAGAAGAGCAGAAATACACTCGGAGGTTTGCCATTGCCTGCCGAGGGACGACCGCTGTTAAGAAAAAACCTTTTTTCTATATTTTTGCGATATTTATTGGACCAGGGTTTGAACCCTGGTGCTGCGGAGTGGAAGCACGCACTGCTTACCACTACACCACAGCGGCCGACATGCTAATTTATGCGATTCCTTTTAATAGGTGCAACAAGTCTAGAGAAAATAATCTAATTGCCGTAAGTAACTTCGAAAGCATTTTAAATATATTTCCAGAAATCAAAAAGCGAATATGGGTCAATAATAATAATTGTACCTAAAATCTACTGACTGTACCTAATGTACCTTTAAGTCATCAAACGTCGGAAAAAGGTACAACTGTACCTACTTTTTCATCCCTGACGTGCGCTAAGCTTCCAGCGAGCGAGTATGCAAACGAGTGCAGCGCAAGAGTAGAGCGGCAAGCAAACGAGGGCCTCATTAGCTCTGCCCTGCGTCGTTGCGAGCGAAGCACTCATTTGCAGCAGCAGACGAGCGAGGCAAATGAGGCAAGCAGATTAGACAGGCAAACGGATTGTTTGATGAGATAAAAATTGCGTCAACTAAGAATTTCGAGTAAAGGATTGTATGTACACATGTAGATATGTATATACATTAGACTGGATCATACCCGAACAAAAAAAAATCGGTACTGTGTTTCCAATGGAATTATAAAATCTATTATATTTTAAGAGGCNAGAATTTCGAGTAAAGGATTGTATGTACACATGTAGATATGTATATACATTAGACTGGATCATACCCGAACAAAAAAAAATCGGTACTGTGTTTCCAATGGAATTATAAAATCTATTATATTTTAAGAGGCCCACCAAAATAATTCGGAAAAATATTAAGATTTACGTGAGCTGGACCGATTTGAAAATACCTCCAAAAATGGAGTTTTTTATAAATAAAAATAGTTTCTTAAAGATTTCTTTTTAAATTAAGCTTAAAAAATTTGCAAAAAAATATTAAAAAAAAATATATAAAAAATTTTGAACGGAATCGCAATTATCATATTTGTAAGAAAAACTTGAATAACTGAACCTAAACTCCTTCCGATTTAGGCTTGTGAGGTGTCATTGGAAAGCTTTTTCTCACCCTTTTTATTTCTTTGCTAATAAACTCATTCAAACGATGAAAGAGAAAGGTGGGATGAACGAACGTCATTCAAAAGTTGAATGAAGATGTGTTGGTACCTGAAAAAAATAAATAAATAAAAATTGGGACACGAATGACGTTTTTGGACAGAAATGAAAACAGTGGGAAAATACCTTTCTACTGAGATCCCATAAGTCTAAATCAGAATAGTTTTGGCTCAGTTATTTAAGATTTTCGTAACTCAATCTTTGAAAAAAGTAAAAAAAACAGCATCAAAAATCCCATTGCTACGATTCCGTTGAAATGATTTTTGAATATTTTTATGCAGAGTTTTTAAGCTTGATCTTAAGAAACTATTTTTATTCATAAAAAAAACTCCATTTTTGGAGGTATTTTCAAATCGGTCCAGTTGACCTAAATCTTAATATTTTTCCGAAATATTTTGGTGGACGTCTTAAAATATAATAAATTTTGTAACCCCGGTGGAAAAACCGCAGCTTTTTTGGTGATGCAGTCTAATATACATACATATTAGGGTGCCAATCGAAAATGCTTTTTTGAAATTTCAAGACCCTATCCCCCAATTTTATTCGTTTTTATGAGAAATATTACTTATGGAGGCTAAGCACAATGTGTATACCAAATTTGGTTGAGATCGGTCTAGTAGTTTTTGAGATACGCATATATCATATACAGTATCGGTCATATCTATAGCACGCCATTTCAAAGAGATATTGTGTGCCACATATGCTTATTTATTTATTTTTAAGAATTTTCAATACAGTTCTTTCTCTAATAAACCCCATATAAACCCAAGTTTAACAATTTGTAGAAAACTTCAAAAAATGGCAACAAATTTTCACCAAAGTTTCAAACTTTTTTCTCGGAAGTGTTAGAATTTTTTTGAGTACAGTTTTTCAGCCACTGCAATTTTAGTCTGATAATGTTCAAATTTCAAGTGGCTACGAATTACCGTTAATTTTTTAGAATTTTTTTTTGTCGCATTGGCTTTCATATAATGAATAAACTCAATTTATTTGTATATGGAAGAAAACCGCAACACCTTTGGCGGAAAAAATTCTAAAAAATCAACGGTAACTTTTAGCCACTTGAAACTGGCACATTATGAGACTAAAATTGATTGGGCTATAAAACTGTGTATTCAGAAAAATTCAAACACTTCCGAGAAAAAAGTTTGAAATTTAGGTGAAAATTTGTTGCACATTTTTGTAGTTTTCTACAAATTTTTAAACTTGGGTTTATATGGGTTTTGTTAGAGAAAGAACTGTATTTTAATTGAAAATTCTTAAAAATAAATAAAAAACATAAGTGGCACACAATATCACTTTGAAATGGCGTGCTATAGATATGGCCGATACTGTACGTGGGCGGTGCCACCCCCATTTTCCTAAAATTTCTTGAAAAAACACTTTTTAGCTAAAGAGCGATTGTATAAATAAATTTTTGATAAATATTAATGAATTGCTTACCCACACTGCTCAAAAAATCTAAAATTCCGGTACATACACACATATAAATTCAAGGCCGTATTTAAGAAAAGTCGTCTAAATTCGACAATTTTTATACGATTGCAGTAAATGAGATATCAGTTCATTTAAAAATAGATTTAATTTTAGATAGTACTCCATATATGTATATATGTAGAAATTATGGATGTTCAATTTTAAAAAATTAAGAGAAATATGGGTATTTTTTTAATTTATCCGTTAAAAAATCTCAACAAGCCTAGTCCGACAACAGATTATTATATACCATTTTAAAGGCCTATATATCCTCTTCTCAGATCATATTGGATCTTTGAAATCGAACCGAAAATAGTCATTCAAAAACTCAAATCTACAAAATCCAATTTCTGACCTAAATCGACAGGTCGCGACCTATAAATGACCTTTAAAAAATTTATAAAAAAGCTTATAAAATTAGGGGGTAGTCTTGAAATTTGAAAAAAAGCATTTTCGATTGGCACCCTAATACATATATACACATATATTTGCATTTATTTATATATATATTCTCATGCACAGAAGAATATATGCGTGCTATTTGACCAGTTCTATCTAGGTACATACATCCGCACGTTAAAAGTATGCCTCTATAATGAAGCTTGGCAGAGAATGCTTTGGCCACTAAATTAACATATTAACGAAAAATAAAATAATATTTCATATCAATAACAGTGTTGCCGCTTTGTAATTTTTAACCAAAATCGGTAATTTTTTTGTTTAGTTGGTAATTTGGTAATTTATTTTTCAATTTGGTAACTTTTTCGANTATATATTCTCATGCACAGAAGAATATATGCGTGCTATTTGACCAGTTCTATCTAGGTACATACATCCGCACGTTAAAAGTATGCCTCTATAATGAAGCTTGGCAGAGAATGCTTTGGCCACTAAATTAACATATAAAATAATATTTCATATCAATAACAGTGTTGCCGCTTTGTAATTTTTAACCAAAATCGGTAATTTTTTTGTTTAGTTGGTAATTTGGTAATTTATTTTTCAATTTGGTAACTTTTTCGATTCGGTCCTACATGTAACATAGGCGAATACAGGATCTGATTCCACATTAGGAAGTGGCTCGTAAGCGATTACTTTTATAGAAATATCAGGAAATCCTGAAAGATTCGGAAGGCGAAAAGTTGTTCCAGCGTTCCATGGTTCTGAATGGTGTGATCTCTAACAAACTGTATGAAAGTGGCTATTGCTACGTCTACCGTGAATTTGGCAACTTCTTCTGTTGATTTTGGTAATAAATAAAAAAAATTGTGCCAACAAAATGATATTTCTTGCCCTCACTTCATTAAAAGGTAAAAACATTTCAAATAATTTTACAAAATTTACAAATTTTGCTATGTGGACGTTGAAATTCAACGCCAACGCAACGCCAAAGTTGTATGTGAACCGGCCTATATTCTTTGCTTACGCAAATTTTCCATGTCTACACATACATTTTACATTACATTTTCCATGTCTACATACACATATACATACATATGTATATATGTACTTGAACAACAGGCCACAAATAAATTTTTCACCAAAAATTATATTTCATTAAGGTATACAGCATAACTGCTACACGCACCAATTTATGTTAAAAAGTGCTTAGTTTTTTTTTGTTTCTGCGGCACAAAGGATTACATACGTACATATTTAAATACATATGTATGTTATGTAAGTAAATAAATTTTATTTGTTGATTTAAATGCTGCCGTAATATAATATTCAAATATTTATATGCATATGTACATACTAGGAATGTTTCGAATGTCATAGTTTTCACATTCGCGAATGCGAATGCGAATGTGAATTTTCGTAATGCGAATATTAGGAATAACATTAAAAAATCTATAATGAACTTAAGTCATCGTTTTTTATTATTTAAAAATTTTGTAAATTATTAGAACATTGATCGAGTGCTTTAATCTAGTAGTCAAAGTTCAAAAGGGGCATATTATATTCCAAAAAAGTAATTTTGCTGCCTTTTCTCCCATGAGGCGATTTCTTAGAGTCGGCAACCACTACTCGACGATATGCTTGACAGTGTTCTGGTGCGGTTAATGAATACATTCCCGAAGAACAGTATTTAAGCTGGCAGAAGAGGTGAGACTCCCTCCCAAGATAGAGACCTTAGGTTATTTAAAAAATGTGGAGTGTGGGTCCGAGCTGGAGATGCACGTCTTCGTGGATGCCAGTAAAAATGCTTATTCGGCTGGGGGTTATATTCGCCACAGTAACAAGGGAATCGTCGACAGCGCGCTCGTGGGTAGTAAAGCAAAGGTGGCGCCATTGAAAATGTTATCAATCCCGCGACCTGAGTAGCAGGCTGCGATTTTAGGCGTTCGATTAGTTGCAGGTGTACTTAATTCACATTGCACATCCATCGTCAGACATTTTGGACCGAATCTCGTACCATTTTAGCTTGGATTCGTTCTGATCATCCTCGTTACTCTCAGTTCATTGCGTTCCGAGTGAGCGAATTGTTAGAGCTTACGGAGGTGAAGATTGGCGATGTCTGCCTTCGCTGGGCAATGTTGCGGACGACGCCACCAAATGGTACACATCGCCGGAGATATCTACCGATAGTCGATGGTTCAGAGGACCGCGCTTATTGCGACGGGGGCGAATACACTGGCCAAACGACATTGACAAAACTAAAACCACCTACGAAGAGCTTAGATCTCGATATGTAGGTTACCACGGCGCTGCCCTACCACATAACCTATCAATACACGAACGTTTCTCTCGATGGCCCCGCCTTCTGCGTGTAACGGCAAAAGTATTCGTATCTGGAGGCTCTACCGCAGATCAAGTCCTTCGCTTCGTCGACTAATTGATCAAGATGAGCTTAAGCGCCCCGAAATGCATTTGTGGAGAGGCTCAGTCGGACGTATTTGGGGATGAAATCGCTATACTTTGAAAGGGAAAACCAGTAAGCCGAACGAGCTCTATATATAAGCTTTCACAGTACCTGGATGGGGTATCCGTCCTACGACTCAGTGGCAGGGTCAGCCTGGTAGGGCATCTGGATCCAGATATATTGCCTAGAAACCATAACATAACTCGCCTGATTATTCTGGAGTATTCAAGTATCTCCACGGCAGCGCAGAGACAGTAGTAAATGAATTACGGCAAAACTTCTACATACCTCGACTACGAAGTATGTGAACTTCGCAATGCAAAACCCGACCTCCAAAAATGAGCTGCCTACCCCCGGCACGAATAACAGCATTCGTTCGTCCGTTCACATACGTGGGGGTAGGTTACTTCGGTCCCCTACTAGTGGTGGTACGTAGGAGTACTAGAAGAGGTATGGAGTGCTCTTCACATGCCTCACGACGAGAGCCGTCCACCTAGAAATAGCTTATTTGCTATTCGTGCATTCTCACCGTTCGAAGTTTTATGGCCCGACGAGGAGTACCGTGCGAGTTCTGGAGCGACAACACAACTAATTTTAAAGCAACGTAGCGAGAACTCACTGCTGCCTTCAAATAAATAGACAAGGAAAAGCTGCAGAGTACCTTTACGAATTCGTCTATGCAGTGGAAGTGTTCATCCCACCTGCCTCACCGCATATGGGCGGTGCCTGGGAGCGCCTCGTGCGCTCAGTGGAGGACATCCTATCGAAGGTATTGCTAGCATCACGTCCTTCCCACGAATTGCTCCGCGGCGCTTTAATGGAGGTTGAATCCACTGCGGAGACGAAGCACTCACTCCAAATCCATTTTCTCCTGGGTAGTTAAATTTAGGAAGCGCTGGTTGCGCGAATATCTGCCGGTGATAACGCGCCGCAATAAGGGGATCGAGGCCGTAAAACCGATAGAGTCCGCAGACATCGTGTATATAGTGGAACCCAATGGACCCAGAAACTCTTGGCCGAAGGGTCGAGTCATTTCAATAAGGGGGGCTTTGATAAACAAGTAAGAAGCGCCGTGGTAAAGACTAGCACTGGCATATATGAGAGACCAGCCACGCGACTTGCCGTTATTTCAATGGTTGCTCCGCAGGAACGGGTAAATCCGGAGTATATGCCGGGGGAAGTGTTGACAAAAATACGGCAACACCGCAGTTGTTTGATTGAAAATTGTTTGAGGACGTTTCCCGTTTTTTACATTGGGTTTGATTTTCACCGCCAAATGAGATAGACTTTTTCCACTTGCTTAAAAATTATTTGAATCGAAATTTTGTAAAGTAAATCAGGATAGATCCTTCTAAATACTAAAGTAAGTACATAGTGAATATATGTAATTCAAGTTAAACTCAAGGAATAAAATGAATCCGCAGGTATTTCAAACGTTACACAACAATGCATGCGTTTTGAGACTATGGGCGTGGGATATGAATTCAACACCACCTATTCATGAAAATCCAATTCGTCTGATGGAACAACCTCATGTCCATAAGTTTATTAGAAATTATTAAAAAATTAAAAAAAAAACCTGGTTCTTCAATAGCATGCCATTGTTTTCCCACCAATACGAAAATCTCAATCTATGAATTTACTTTAAAAACAATGTTATTTCATGAGCAAATCTACATTAAAAAATCAATATCCCAGATTCATTATTAGCCAGTCTTTCGACTCTTAAAACTTTCCGCTTTCTGGAATGAAAACCCATGTTCTCCGCTAGTGTTTTTTTTTACTAATATTTTTTTTTTTAATTTTTCATCCCTTTCCACTTAATCTGCCGACATGAGGTAAAAGCCATCAGACGAATTGGATTTTCATTAATACGTGGCTTTTAATACGTGTACGGAGTTGATCCGGAATAACGCTGCCGTCTGTTTATGCTTTAAGGTGGTCAAGATTGTCCTAAAGCTAACTTAGCTAGTTATTAACAGTTGTACTTTTTAGATGATTTGCATAGTGAACATCAGCAATTTAGAGATTTAAAATTATACCAAAGTATTCCTTGTTTAATTCTCTATTAAAAGCATTTAAAAAAAATGGGGCGATTTTCAAGAACTATTTTTAAATTAATTTTTTTTATGACGAGATGCTTTTTTTTGTGAGTCAGAAATTTTTTGTAATTTGTTTTCGAAAACTTATGATCAGCTATATTTAGCAAAGGAGTAAACCAAAGTAAAAAATTTAGACTTTAATGTAGATTTCGCCAGAATAACTATATGGATTTAAAAAATTGTGGAACAAATATTGTTAGCGAAGCGATATTCTTCTAGTCACGAGTAGTTCCTCCGATAGTCTTTTCTCAAATCTCTAATAATACTTAAATAAGGCTTCCTTGCCTTATTTGACTTAAAACTATCCACATTAAAACATGTAAAAACTGCATGCACAGTCGATTCCACTTACTTGGCCAGTCATACTTGAAACTCTTCCACCATATTGTAGTTTAGGGGGTGGTAGCACACGCCCTCGTACTTCCATCATAGAGTTGGAAATGGTCAAACCGAATTCTTGAACGTATGAGTCGTTGTTGAAATCAGCGCGTTTAACCAAATTATTGATTTCACGCTCACGATCAGGCGCCGAACGAGCCGTTGCTTTGATCATCGTCGATGTCTGCATATCCGTCAATTTTTTTATACAACGTTGACCGGCGACGATATTACATACTTCCAAAGGCAAGTAAGTGTGCTTATGCTCTTGTCCTACTTGAAGACATGGCAAATGGGGGTAACGCAACTTCATTCGGTATTTATCCAAGAAATACTTGGCCACAGTACACTCAACCGTTTGACCATTTTCGAGTTGAAGCGGAAATCTACAGTAGTATTTTACAAAAATTAATTTAAGAGGTGGGTAATGTATCTATGTTCAGTACCTCGCCAAACCATTAAGAACAAAGACAAGTTTTTATATACATAGTTAGTTCTACATTTAATACAAAATAATCTAAAAAAATATTTATGTAAGAACACTTTTTGAGGAATGCTTATTCGGAAGCATCTGTGTTGGGGTTTTGATATGAATACTAATATGTCTTGTCAGTCCTCAATAGATTAATTACAGTTCCAAGGGCATATGTTCATAATGAATTTGTTGAGGAAGGAAAGAGAACGCTGGGATGCTGTGGGAAGGTAATGAATTTATGTCAATAAACTCGAGTTTTTTTGCCAGAGTTCATTCAACTCTGCTGAGCCACACGGACATGGTTGTTTATTTACACGGGACTAAAGTTTCAAGAAAACGTCATACATACAATTCTTTCTTGGAAACTGTTTAACGAAACTTAATCTGTCTTATTCTGAGTTTCGCCTAAAAAAAAAAAATCACCCGAAAATTTGTCATCCGCCCATAGTAAAAAATAATGGTAAAATGACAAATGAATCTTAAGTCCTAAATTAATGGTAAAGTGTCAAATAAATCTTAAGTTTTAAACTAATGGTAAAGTGTCGCCTATTGGTTCTCAGGTATCAGTGTCTGACTCGTGGATTTGCTCAAGCCACATACGCTGGCGGTTTGCTTCTACCACCCCATCATACGGCATCTGCGTAATCTGACAGTTTTCTATATCGCGCAAAACATAACGGTCATTGGGTAATTTCTTATGTATCAAGTAAGGACCACGAAACTTTGGAATAAGTTTTTTGTTAGTGCCAATGGTGGTGTCAACATTTTTCATAACTACAAAGTCTCCCTCCCTATAATCTTCCGCGGGTAAGCTATGTTTAGAGGAAATATTTTTAGTTCAGCAGCAGTAACATCGGTGGCAGCAGTGGCATCAGTAGCAGCAGAGGTAACGGTGGCAGCAGTGGTAGTAGTAGCAGATGTATGGGCACCAAGATTAGAATTTTTAAGTTTACCCACAGTTGTATTACTAGCAACTCCCATCACATTATCGCAGAGTGATCGAAGTTGTGCAATTGTTGCTGTTTTGGGAAATTCAATTCCCGCTTCTGTTAATACCTGCATGAGGTTTTCCCTCATGTTGGGTTTATCCGTCATTTCCGCAAAAGAAATTCCAAAATTTATTTATTTTCCGATTCGCTGTACAGTTTTTTGGGTAACCGCCACTTCTGATGGGCTGTAACGTCACGGATGGCTTTACAATTCGAAGATTCAATATTCTGGCCACTCCCAGGTGAATGGCAGTCAAAAGCTTTCCACTTCTGCGAACGGAACCATGCTCCATTCCGCTATCTTTGATTTAAGTTTTTTTGATTTATTTATTGCGATTTGCAAGCTTATTTTGCATTTTTTGTAAAAATTGTTAGATACAAATATGTAGGGAATTTAATTTCCCACATTTGTTTTACAGAAGGTTTTTTTTTAAATATAATTTTTTATTGTAAAAATTAGCAAAAACTGCGAAAAAATTTACATTGCCACGGTTTTCGCCATTTTTGGACAATTTCTGTTGAAAATACATATCATACTGAAATTCCAAGGTTGTAGAGAATTTCATTTTCCACAACTTTTGTACGTACATTTTTTTTTGTACTATGCTTAGATCACGGCCGGGAACGCGATAAACATAGCGATGCATGGGATGCGCCATAAAACTCATTTCCAAGATGGTGGAATGTTACCAAATGAAATTTAGGGGCGACTGTGGATCCATGATCCACGTGTCAAATAGAAGTAAACTGCATAAAAAATCGCTGTTACAAATTTTTTTTTAATTTTCCTGCCAAACTTATCTAATCGCTATGGTTGGCACTTCCCCGGCCGTTATCTAAGCGTCGTAAAAAAAAGTAGGTATAAAAGTTGTGAAGAATGAAATTCTCTACAACTTT
The DNA here is from genome assembly GCF_001687245.7 of Rhagoletis zephyria. NCBI lineage: Eukaryota > Metazoa > Arthropoda > Insecta > Diptera > Tephritidae > Rhagoletis > Rhagoletis zephyria. The sequence goes on from NW_016159074.1 coordinate 51,342, forward strand.
GGAATTTCGATACGCTATGTATTTTCAACAGAAGTTGTCAAAAAATGGCGAAACCGTGACAATGTAAATTTCTTTCGCAGTTTTTGCTAATTTTTTACAACAAAAATTGCTATTTTTAAAAAACCTTCTCTATAACTTTACAGTGACTTTATTTTGACTATGACTACGTGCTAATACTTTTATCCTATTTTAAGCTAATTTTAAAAGTTAAATCAAATCAAGTTACGGAACTTCATATTCTTCTTAAACGGCATCTTTATACCTATAAATTATTTTTTAATTTTTAGTTCTTATATTAATAAAAGCGTGTTTTTGTTTTTTTTTAACTATACTTTTTTTATTTAACAGTTTTATTTTTTTACACACCTTTCCTTTTTCTTATTTTAATACAGAAAATTTCAAGCAAAAAAACAAAAGCGACTTCAATTCTCATATAAAAATTTACGAGTACCGGATCGGATCTAAACCAGATTAGTAAGGGACCACCTGTCAGACACTACCTTTCCGATGCAAAAATTATCGCAATGGGTAGACGTGGTCCAAAGTTATGCGGTAACTTACATAAAAAAAAATATTCCGACGAATTAATAACCTCCTCTTCTTTTGAAGAAGTCGGTTAAAAAGCACTAACCTTGAAGCTAGCATTATTGAACGAATATTCTTTTGCAATAAGTGTTGTTGACGCTTCCGGTATAAAGACATGAAATATGTGCATTCTCGGAATATATTACTAGAGCTCACACTTTAAGGCAAAACTGTGTGCGTTTGAGCGAAAGTGCGAAAATGTGAAATATTCTACAGTTTTTTACAGCAAACATATGGCAACGGTTCACACTTTTATAAGTAGCATTTTCTTTTCGACAAAAAATGTTGCCTTTTCATTACCCTCTTCTTAGTTTTTGTGCGTAGAGGGCACTGAGAAGCCAATATTTTTCGGTAGCAATGAAAACGCCATTAGTTTCGCACAAACGCATAGATGAAACACTGACTGAAAAGTAAAGAGCCAGAAAACTGTGCTGTGCTGTGCTGTTCGCTCACCACTTCAGCAGTTAAAGCGACAGCACAAACGAAGCGCAATGAATATTTGAAACCGCGCTGTGGCTGAACTGTTTGAAATTTCGCATCCAAAGCAACAAAACAGTTCACGTTTTTGTGCAAAAAACTAGCGCTACTTTTTGCCTTTCGCATCAAAGAGTGAATTCTAGTATTGTGGCTTTGCGAATCTATCTTGAAGCTTTTGCTTGACTTTATTGTAGTCACTCTTGGACGCAAACAGCACCTTCTTTTTCTCTAAATTATTCTTAACCCATTGGTTGATGGCCTCGGCGGTTGTAATGTCGGGAGTTGAACATCTGCTCTAGCTGCTAATCGCTTAAAATTTCCTCCAATCCCATTGCAAGCAGATTTTTCATGTGAACTTGCAACAAAGTTCAATTCTGCCATTTTCTTGAAGGCTTTTTCGTGATTTCAGACCTTTAGCAAAATTAATATGATTTATTCATATTGTTTTTGTATTTTTACCAGGGTTGAAAACCACTCCAAAAATCGGGGCGGTTCGGTTCAATTTTGTATGCCATAGGATACAAATATTGTAAAAATATGGCAAATCTGTAACATAAAAATAAAAGGCTATGTTACTAAGATCAAACCCAAATATCCATATATATAGTGGTGGAGGGGCACGACATTTTAGCAAGTTTTCGCTACTTTTCTTTTGTTTATTTAATGTTCATTTGTTTTTAACCATATGAATCCAAGTTTCAAACTTTGTGCAAAAGTTATGGAAATTCTGCAGTTTCATCTAAAATGCAAACCTTTTAATAAAAATGTCTAGGAAAAATTTTTCAAGTTTTAAGTTGATCAATGGCAATTTTTCACGGATTTTCAACCATACAAAGTATGAGGGAATTTTTTTTATGGTAGAAAATGCGTAATATAAAAAGAAATATTTAAAATTAACGCGATCAAGGCGAAATTAGAAAAATGTTCATAAACGTTTTTAAGGTTTGGACAAGTCGTGCGAGTAGACAAAAACAGCATACTCAGAATTTCGAATTGACACTCAAAATCTTGGCTTAATGTTGAACCCTCATTTCCGGTAGGTTGGAGCTTACACTAGGCCTTAACTTCATGTGTAGAAGTATACCTATGGTCAAAATAATAGGAGTGCGACATTTAATTATTTTTCTTTTGTTGGTTTAATGTTAATAAATAACCATGTGTATTACAAAACGTGAAAAAATGCTATACCCCTATTTTCATTTGAACCGCACCGAAACATTTTTTTTAGTGATTTTCGGTTCGGTTTTGGAATTTCAAAATAAAAACGGTTCGGTTCGGAGTCCGAAAAAAGTGACAGTTCGATTCAAAACCCAGTACGGTTCAAAACTGGTTTTCAGCATTGATTTTTACACACCTTTCCTTTTTCAAAAATATGCAGTTTCATAAAATTTCAATGTCTATTTATCATATTGCTCGAGTGTTAGACGATCTGGAGTCCGTACGCCTTCGGACCCCATTTTGGCCATTTGGGTACTTAAAGTTAACATTAGAGACAATGTTTTTATGTACAAAAAAAGTTTATAAATGTCAAACTAAAAAAAAAAATAAAAAAAAAAATGTCGAATTATACATGTTAAGTGCTATGCGTAGGGTAACCGCTTACACGCAAAGCCCGTTTAACAGATTCTTATGTGACAACTCTCATGAAAAGCTATGTAAGTATACATAACTGGGCTATCAGACTGTATTTCTTATATGAAAAAGGTCGGAGGGGCCGTGAAGCTGTAGGTCCCTCCAAATTGGAGGAGAAGATCGGCCAAACACTTAGCAAAAGTGTAAAACAGGGATCACACGATTTGCACATTTGTACATTTTGGCAGTCGCAGAGTGGTGTTGTTTTGAAATAATGAGTTCAGCTCAATAACAACTTTGCAAACAACACCACTCTGTAACTGTGAAAATGTTCAAATCGTGTGATCTCTGCTAAAGCGCCAAAATATTTTTATACATATACATATATTCTCTGCATAAATCACTACCGCTTATCAGAATTGCAGCGACACCCTCATTGGTCCAGTTGAAAGTGAATTTCTTCGTCCATTTGATATTTTTTGGATATCTATGCAGTAATTCTGCGCAAAGCTACAAATATTATAAGTGAATATGCTAGCACTATTTTAATAAACATCGACGATTTTCTTAACTCTTACAAAATATTCGCTACTCTTGGTAGAAAATATTTATTTTTTAACGATTACTAACAGTTTTGTCGCAAAACTTTATATATATATGCTTGGTTTCTAATGGATTGGCGGGGACTGCACATTTATATGTGTGTAACTTAATATGCAAACAATGTTTATAAACAACTTACGATTGCATTTGTGCTGGTCTACGTGTAACATTGCATACACGGTATTTGCGACGCATGGCTCCACAATGGGTGATTTCAATCTTCAAACCTTTGATTTCCTTAGTAAATTTGACACGTTGTGAATCGGTGAGCGGCTTTCTTTGCTCGTTGATATCTCGTATATCGAGCACTTCACACATAAAATCAATAACTGGCTGTGCTTTGTAAAAAGCCGTGGCCGAAACTGAATGTGGCAAAAAATTTGGGAGAAAAGTGAAGCTTTGGGTTAAAATAAATAAAACGAAATACACACCATCAATGTTTAGCATCATTTTCCATTGCGAAGGACGCACACTCTGGTGGAAACCAAACCATACCTCACGACCTCCACCCAAGGGATGGTAATAACCATCGGGAGAGCTGAAGAAACTGCGACCAACGGGTGTGTACGTCATGCTAGGTAAGTGTCGCATAACTACATCTAATGCAAGTATTGCATCGTACGGTATCTGGCGTGTACGTCCCTCTAATGCCTCCTCTAAATTGAAAAGTGATACTTGAGCCATCCATTTAATCGTTACACGGAATATGCGATCCTTTCCTTCCCCTGGAAGCGTCACCTCCAATTCCAGACGATCGTTGCCTATGGGAAGCGGGTCACGTGTATACAGATTATTGCGGCCGTCAAATACTGGCTTCAAAACACCGAATATCTTGCTGTATGCATGCACCATGGTCTCGATGATTTCCCGATTTACTTTTCGCGGACACTTGTCCGGCTGAATGTTAATATCGTAATGATGCACATAGCCGCGTGGCATAGACACCTGAAAATGGTTGGCGCGCAAAACAATCGGTCTACCTTCCCGTCCCAAATTCGGCCGACGCGGGCACGTAAATACTGGCAGTTCAGGTTGCGTGGTGGGCGAAGTGGCCGCTGCCGCTCCCAAAGGCGAGGCGACTGCGGCCGCTTGTGTAGCGTGACCTGCCGCGCCAGCGCCACCCACAGTTGCGCCTCCAACGGGCACATTTTGAGCGCTCGGACTGGTCACGGCGGTGGGATTCACTGATGAACCGGTAGCTGGTGGTGCTGCAAAGAGAGCAACAAATATGTGCTTAAAAAGAGTAAATTATTTGCAAAAGAATATGTATGAGTATTAGCCATGGTGAAATAATAATGTGTTGTCACTTAGGGTGGTTGTTGTAATTTTTGCAATTTCGGCATACCAGCGTTACAGTAATGCCTACTCTATTCATTCCAATTTCATTTCTAGGCAAAATGGAACAAAAAATGGAGCAGACAATTTTGGGAAAAAGTATGCGTCGGTATCACTTACTACGTTTATACGCACGTATTATTTGCAAATAACAATTTGCAAAATGGCAAACTTTGCGGTATAAACGCTGAGTTAATTTTTTATTTGCAAATGACTAAATCACGCAAATAAGTATTGATTAGTGGTACTATTTGCAAATAAGCGCAAGACGCCGCCATTCTTATGGTGCATTTACATGGTATGAAGCCATGATTCAATAATACAAGGTTATGTAATTTGTGACAGCTAAAATTTGACACTCCTTTATCTAGATTTGTATTTTGGAAGTAGGAGAAAGGGAAAGAATGTTATCGCCTTTTGCGAAAACGGTAGTAGAAAGGTACTACAAAAAGTACGCAAAGTATACAATTAGAAGTAAAATATGTAGTATTAATTCTATGCGAATTTAAAATATATTTGGTGTTTTAATGGAAATACTAAACAACACATAAAAACATGCATTTTTGATTTCAGTTATTCGTCATTTCCTGGAAGAAATCTAGAATACCGACCCTTCAGCTATGCAAAAACGAAAAATGCAGATCAATAGAACTTTTTATGCTCATGTCAACCATGCCAAAATTATTTGGCGCAAGTGAAAAATTAAGACGTTCTCTAGAAGCTTAAAGTTCAGTCTTTAGATTTTTTTAATATTAATATCTTATGAACTATGTAACCGATTAAAAATCTAATGACGTCACCATGAAGATAATTAATTTTTCTTTCAGCTGATGTACATAATTTATAGCTTTTTTTATTTTTAATACAAAACAACTAAAAAACGAAAAAAATGTTATTTTTTCATGAAATAACCTTTTTTGAAAAATCTGCATAATTAATGGTAAAGAAATTTATATTATTTAGAAAGTACAAGTTATTACTATTAATTCGATATTACATATTTTGTCATGATCTGCAAAAAAACAAAGCAAATAAACCTCTTATATCTTCTTTATTTTTTACCTGCGCCAAATAAATTTGGTATCGTTGAAATCAGCATAAAAAGTTCTATCAATCGGCATTTTTGGTTATTTTATAGCTAAACGGTCGCCATTCTACACTTGTTCTAGAAAATTGCGCAAACGAAGGTGATGCCAACGAATATTTAGTATGAAGAATTTTTGGTTTTACTACTAATATCACTACAAACTGTAGAGTAAGCAACATTCTGCACAAGTAAAGGAGGCGATTTTATGTGTGGAAGCGAGAAGACTGTTTTATTACAAAACCTTTCTATTATTGAATCATGGTATGAAGCCATATGAACTGTTGATACGCTAAAATAGAGGGACTACATGTTCCAATGAGGAATTCAAAAATATCTAGTAGGATGCATATAATACATTTTTTCATATGAAAAATTATGGGGAGATACTGTAAACATACTGTTGTGAAACTGTTAAGCATATGAAATTATAGCAAGTTGGATTTTCATACATCTTCCCATAAAAAGTTTAACAGATGCAGAGATACCAAGGAAGTTTTTTACAATTTTGATGCCTTTTTAATATAAAAACCCACCGAAAAGGAGAAAAGCGGCAACTCCCCCATTCACATACACGTCAAAAGTATGACTTTTAAAAATTAAAAACAATAAACAAACAAATTCAAAACAAAGAAATTCTTTGTACTAGAACTTTTTTAATAGAAGCCACTCACGTTTAGTGGACAATAAAAATACAAAGAACTATGATAACCAACTTAAAACAAGACATTACAGAACATTTAATGAGCTTTATATCACATTAAAGTAAAAATAAGCCTATATTTTCCATGCTGGCAAAGAATGAAAATGTGTATTTTTTGTTATTTATACAAAGACTTGCCAAATATACATATAAGTCAAAATTATAGAAGGCATGTATACTTCTCCCTTTCATTTTTTCATATAGTTTTTGCTTCTTTCTGGCTTTTACAAAATGCAGGGATTCCGCTTTTATTTCGGTACAATATGATCGTAATGTATTTTCAATTCAAAATCAAAGAATGTTTCCTTCAAACCGCATTACTATTTTTCTAACGTTTCCCTTTGTTTAGCGCTGTAACCGCTTAAGTTATATCTTTTAATTTATACAAGAGAACTATTTTCAATGAGCATTTTTTCATTTGCTCCTGAATTTCGGGTACATTTTCTTATAGTACCGCTCATTCTTTTTTATATTACATATATACACTCCAAAGTTCGGGATAGTATTTTGAATATACCAGCAATATATGTAAAAGTAGTGACGGCTGCTGTAGAGCATTACGCAGAGCCTGTCTTCAGGCCCAGTATTTTCTAATAGTGGTTGCCCCTCTGTTGGTAATAGTAAACCTCCGAGTGTATTCTGTCATGGAAACAGCTTCTCATTAAAATGCAATCGCCGTTCGGAGTCGGCGTAAAACTGTCCTTTACTTTGTGTGATAAAATCACGCACGCCGCAAATCGGAGGAGAAGCTAGGCCAAACACTAACATTGTTTAAGCGCCAATATGTATATCGTCCTTTAAAGTACAAAAACGCGTATATGCAGAACCAAAATCTCGAAACTGAAATTTGTGCCAAAAAAGATATTTGGTCACCGGAAGCTCCTGACATCAAGCCCTTGGCCATTTATAATAAAATATCGATACTTAGACATAAGGAGAAGAGATAATTAAGTTTAAAAGAGAGAACCGTTTTTAATTAGGACTCTCTCCTATAAAATTTAGGCAACCACACATACGAGGTTTTGCATTTCCTTGATGCGCGGTTTTGTACTTTAAACGACGGTATGCTGAGAAACGGAAGAAAACGGCATCCCTATGATTTCAACTTATGCCAAGCGTTTCGTAAACAAGCAATTCTGAACAAAAAACTGTTTTTCCATAAAGATGTTTAAATGGAAGCATTACAAATATGGAAAAATAGCTATCCACAAGGCTTTATTGGCAGTAGGTCCTTTTTAAAGCACATTTAACAAAAAAATAAGCTTATAGTTTCGAAGCTAGCACAAAATAAAATTTTTTTATTTGTTGTTTACAAAAAAAAATGTTGCCAAGTATATAAGTCAAAATTGTTAAATATATATCGCTTTAATTCATTTCTTCGTAGAGTTGTGCTTCTTTTATAGGAAAATTCATACGGCTTATGAACAGCTTCATACCATGTAAATGCACCATTAGGTTTATTTTCTTCTTCGAGGGTCATCTTTTGCCTTTTTGTTTCAAATTCACTGGAAAATTTGAGCGATAATTTCCAATAATTGTGATTCTGTAACTGAATTTTTTGGTAAAATATATACTGTATATATCCAACTGATTATTGGAGCAGTGCCTTGGATGGCTACGCACTTTGGTCTAAAAATTTAAACGCATAATTATTTGATAGTATAACGGGTATAATTCAGAAATGTAATTTTAAAATGTCGGCCGCTGTGGTGTGGTGGTAAGCAGTGCGCGCTTTCACTCATCAGCAAACCCTGGTCAAAGCAACATCCCAAAAAATATAGAAAAAGGTTTTTTCTTAACAGCGGTCGTCCCTCGGCAGGTAATGGCAAACCTCCGAGTGAATTTCTGCCATGAAAAACAGCTTCTCATTAGAATACAATCGCCGTTCGGAGTCGGCGTAAAACTGTAGGTCCCTCCGCTTTGTGTGACAACATCAAGGTACACGCCACAAGTCGGAGGAGAAGCTCGGCCAAACACTAACATATGTATGTGTAAGCGCCAATCTATTATTATTATTATTAATTTTAAAATGTTAACGAAAATAAAGGTCGTAATAAAATTTCCTTTAAGGTTAAGATATTTAAAAACTAAGTACGCATATGGGCAAATCTAAAAAACAGGTAACCTTTGTGTTATTTAGCTTTATTTTCACTGTTGTAAACTAAATCCAGCTGGTTGCTTTTGGATATAATTCATTGACGTATACTTGAAGCCTCAAAAAAAA
>NW_016159074.1:66246-93443 GCF_001687245.7 Rhagoletis zephyria
GGTTCAATCCCAACCAGACGGAGCATGAAATTTAAGATTGTTTTTTTTTATTCTTAATTATGAAAATGTTTGGGTTTAACATTTAAACCGAATTGTTTAAATTCTAAACCCAACATATGTGCTCTCTTTTTTTAAACTTGGAAGGTTTGTATTTGAAACTGAATTTAGTTTGGTCATATATGTAGTCCAAAAAGTTTAAAATTAAAACCGAAATTTTTAACCGTGTACTTTTTGCTGTTACTCACATTTTACTCTCACGTCAGAGAGTGATTTTGCTGTTTGACCTTTTTCCAGGATTTTACACGAAAAGTATTGGATCAGAGCTATTATATCATCCATACATATGCATATTATGCATACATATATTCATGTATGTTCATCAGTTATCAACGGTCCCAGTTAAAATGATTTCAGTATTTTTGTAAATTTTCGCCTTGCTCTTTTATCAAAATAGACTACTAAACCTATGCCTAAAACCATCTACGAATATCAAAACCAGGGCATGAATCACGTATGACGACAATCGTCTGAACGATATCGTGTCGATATTGTCTTGCTTCATAAAAATCAAAAATTGTTTGATCGTTTGTGCGATATCGTCAACTCGATTCCAGTTTTGCTTCACGTAACAGCAGCAGTAACACGTAACAGCACCACAAATGCATAAATCAGTGTTTGGACAACATCGTTTTGTCAGTATCGTTTGAACGACTATCGTTTCAAAGTTACGTGATTCATGTCCAGTTGCAACAAATGAGTCCATACATATTTATGTACATACATACATAGGTATAAAGCCGTATGCATGTGCGGAGTTTAAATAATCGGAAGTAATAATCAATTGTAGCGCATTTCCTCTTACTATGCATATGCCTAAATGTATGCAACCATTTATAATAGCAAAGAAACAAAACACAGGGTGCTTCTAATGAAAATAAAAATTGTATGCTGAAATACACATGCTAAGCCCTTCGAAATTTTAGGCTGCGATATGCGTTACAGCTTCGCAAATGTTACCCCTACCGAAACCAAAGATGTATACACATCAAAAAATCTTGCGTTTAGTTACATTTTTCAATTATCTCAGCAAATCTAAAGTTTGATATTAATTGTGCTGGCCAAAGCAGAGAAAAATACAAAAAACCCTTTCCTGTAAAATTTGGTTTTTGTAACATAGGATAATTTTGCGAAAAGGGGTCACCTGATTTTTGGGGTAACCTGATTTTTGCTAATAAACCAGCGAAAATTATGTGACCGAATAAAAACTGTCATGCGAAAGTTCGAAATAATTGAGCATTGCCCATATACGTTTATTTGAAAAACGATTTTCGGACTTGGGCCAATTTCCAACAAATTTGCACTAGCAGAATGGTAGTACCTTTGTGAATACCCTATTCATGCTTGAAGGCAACTGTGCACAATCAACCATAGTCATTATTGCACACAAAAATGTTTAACACGAAATATTTTACTTTAAATATTACATCCACTTCAATAACTAAAACTAAAAGTTGAAATAATTTGTCCGGATTTAAGAGTAGCGCGTATAGCCTATATTCGATATAAAAAAATAAAATTTTGCATTTTAGGCTCAGAAGGGTATGTACGAGTACCTTGCAAAAGTATGCCGCGTGTTGCATTTTTATACGCTTAAAAATAATGCTTTGGCCAGAAAAGTAAAGCGTTTTACCCATAGTGGTTCGATAGGAATATTTGTTTCATCAACGATATTTTCAAGTAAAAGTTCTTACCACTATTTGTTAGCATAACACTACCTTTTCACATTAATACATTTATTAGTTGCCAACGTATGCTACCAACGCCTTTTTCTTTGTTTAGTTTTAAAAATTAATAAACAAAGGGTTATTTATTCTATAATAACGAAATGAGATTAGTGTAGCTAAAGACAAAATACAAAATAAATAGTAAATAAAATATATTTGTTTAATAAAACTACCACAACAAAAAACGAAATAAATGCAAACAAGTGTTACGAAAAAACAAACAATACTAAAGAAACTTTTGACACAACAATTTAGAAAATACTTCAAATTGATAGTTTAAAAAAATTATTTCTAAAAATTTTAAATACAATTTACATGTGAGTGGGTCGAAGCTTGTCTGCGATTGAGATGGGCTCTGAGGCCTCGGGGGCGAAGGGGTCCATTGTGATTCTATAATAAAAAAAGAAAAAACCAAAAGTAATAAGTGGTTAAGTGAATAAAATAAAAAGTGCATAATAATATGGGCCAAAAGTAAAACATAAATAATTAGTAGATGTCTAAATTCGCATGGCACCAAATAAAGAAAAGTAGTGGAAGGACAGTGAGGGGCAGAAGAGGTACAGTTTTTAGTAACCATATACATGTCTATGGTTAAAAGCAGTAACCGTTTAAGTCGAGAAGTTGCATTGGCGATTAGTTGAATCAAAAGTTGAACTAAAGTAGGCAGCTGACCAACTTCATTGAAAGAGATTAGCTTCAACTAAAAGTTGCCTGTAAAATCGCCTCATATGAATTCCCTATTACTTCCCAGTAGAAATCGGTTGTATGCATTCTTGAAGGACGCTTGCTATATGAGTGAATTAGTGTGAACAATTCATGCGTAGTCATGAATTTCCACGAATAAATTAAAATTGTAGCGAATTGCAAGCGAATGTACGTTGTCGTTGTTTTAAGTACATTTCTTGATAAATTTGAAGTGGAATATTTTCAGTCTTGTACAAATATTTTAGTGAACGGACGTGTTGTGCGATACTATTTTCCGCACAAACGGGCTTTTACAAGATATGCATTTGCATATGTAAGTGCTACTTTTTTGTATGTCCCCGTATATTAAAATGTATCAGAGAAATAGCATTTACATATAGGGATACATATCTTGTAAGAATTCTTTAATACTATTCCATTAATGCATTTTTGTATGTTTGAAACATTAATACAGCCATATGCATACACCAGTAGTACAAGTGTATGGTTAGAGTACGCATACGCTCTGAGAAACCACGCGTGTTAAATGGAATTGAACGTTCATTTATACTGGCATGTATACACAGCAGCAAGCTCATGCCACTAACAGCAATGTCTTATGCATCAAATTTCTACTGGGTATCGTAAGACGCACGAAGACGATTTTATCTCTATTTCTACGAAGAAGTGTTTTTTCTCATATAAAATACGTGGAAAACTTCATGGTGTGGTAGAGCCCTCAAAATGACACACAACTCTGACTTTTTTTACATTTTTCTCAACATGTGTAAAATTACGCAAATTTCGATACCTCTTGCGATAGTGTAGCTCAAAAAATTTTTTGATGGGACACCCTAATGTACACTGCCGGAACAAAGTATTGGCACAGAAAATTTTTCCCAATATATGCAACAATTTGTGTTCTAATATTTTCCGCAAATTTTCTATACAAATATGGTTCATTCTTCAACAAAAAAACATAAAAATATAATTCCTAAACTTTGTGCAAAACTCGCGAAAACTCAGGAAATTTTCATCAAAATTTTCAACTTTTTAATCAGATTTTTTATAATTTTTTTGAGTATGCAGTTTTGCAGCCCATTAAATTCTAGTAAAAAAATGCACGTTCGGAGTTAGTCAAAAATCGCGTTGATTTTTAAAATTATTTTTTTTTTTTTGTTGAAGGTGTTGCATTTTTTTCATTAAAGTATTTTCGAAAAAAAAAATTTGTATGGAAGAGACTGCGTGAAAAAAATTGGCAAAAATCAACGGTAATTCCTAGCTACTTAAAACTTGCACTTTATTATAATAAAATTGATTGGGCTATAAATCTGCATACTCAAATTCAAATAATTCTAAAAACTCTGATTAAAACGTTGAAAAATTTCATGAAAATTTGCTGAATTTTCGAGAGTTTTGCACAAAGTTTAGGAATTATATTTTTGTGTTTTTTGTTGTTGAATGAACCATATTTTTATACAAAATTGGCGGAAAAATATTAGAATAAAAATTGTTGCATATATTGTGAAAAATTTCCTGTGCCAATACTTTGTTCCGGCAGTGTATATTTTAATTATATATTAATTTAGAATTGAATTTTTACTTAAAAGCCAACATTATTAGTTAAGAATATCCCAACGGACTTTGCGGTTTTATGCTATAACAAGTGCAATTTATAAAATATAGCGTTAATTTTTTTAAAATTTTGGTTACAAACGGTCTTGCGCATTTTATTATACAAAAAATTCACGTCCGCCGCGCTAGCTGACCCACTTCTCCAAAAAATTATAAAAATTACTCAGGAATTAGGTGCAATTTAGGGCCTCCAAAATTAATTTAAGTGCTCACTCGGTTTCCGAGAAAATTGCGTGACCCACCCACTAAACTTCGTCGAACTTTGTTAATTATTAAAAACTCAGTGAGAGGGGAGACCAGTATGTTTGCATGTATGTATATAAAAAAATATTTATTGGACCAAAAAGTAGTGGGTAGGCACTGTGGCCAATGGTAATCAACTATTACCACCTCCGCATGGTTGTAAGCCATGCAGAGTCCGCAGAATGCTCCGGAAGCAGTGTCCGGAGGATGCATCCGACTAGGCAGAGCATACTTTGAACTGCCATCAAATTATAACTTAAGAAAGTTTTATTACATGGCAGTTGAGAAGTGCATGTACATAAATTTCATTAATTTAATGAAGGAAATTTTTGCACATGCAGCAGTACATAGCATGCATTTAGGCGCCTGGTGTTAGCAGTCGCGTCTAAACAATTATTATTCAGGGATTAGGTGCAATTTAGGTGCAAAGTTTGCAATTTTCTCGGAAACCGAGTGAGCACTTAAATTAATTTTGGAGGCCCTAAATTGCATCTAATTCCTGAGTAATTTTTATAATTTTTTGTAGAAGTGGGTCAGATAGCGCGGCGGACGTAAGAAATTTCCTTTTATATGGTAAAAAGTGCAAAAAGCAGTCAGCAATAAAAAATCGTTAAAAATCAACGCGATTTGTTAGTCGCTTAAAAGTTACACTTGTTTCATGTCAAACTTCTTTCTCAGAAGTGCTAGAATTTTTTTCAGTACACAGTTTTATAGCGTTTTCGTTTCTACCAAAGAAAGGTTACCTTCTCTTTGCCTTCTACGCACAAATACAAAGAAGAGGGCAATGAGAAGGCAACATTTTTTGTAGAAACGAAAGCGCCATTAGTCTAATAATGTGCAAGTTTACTTTCGCTAAGGTGTTGCGGGTTTCTTCCATATACAAATAAATTGTGTTTATTCGTTATATTGAAGCGAATGCGACAAAAACAAATTCTAAAAAATCAACGATAATTTTTAGCCAATTGAAACTTGCACATTATTAAGACTAAAATTGAATGGGCATAAAACTGTGTACTCAAAAAAATTCTAGCACTTCTGAGAAAAAAGTTTGGAATTTGGGTGAACATTTTTTTCATTTTTTTGTAGTTTTTTAGTTTTTAACCAACTTCAAAAAAAGGAGAAAGGTTATCAATTCGTGGGAATGTTTTTTTTTATTAGGTATCAGATTTCTATAATTTTTTTTTAAAGGCTACCTCAAAGGCGGTCCCATATTAATATGGTTTAAATCCGATCATCGGATCATGAAGAAATTATATATTATTATATGAAAATTGAAACCGGTTTTGTTATTTGCTTAAAAATTACTTGTAAACATTTTTTATATGAGTTCTGTTAGGCCCTGAGCACATTTGTCGTCGCGTCATGACGAGACGAGTACATGACGAACAAGACTTCTGCCTACTTGTCAACACATTGAGTTTTCTTTCAAGTTTTCATACAAAATAAATATATATAAAATAAAATTTTTAAGTGCGACGCCATCATCATCTTCCAGCGAGGGCGAGAATTTGGCAATGATCCCAGCCCTTTACGTGCGACGCCGCCAAATGAAAAGATGCAGAAGATACTGGGTGCATTCCTACATAAAAAATAATCCCAAAAACGCCTCTATATTGCCGCGCTAGAACTTTCAGAAAATGATTGCAAGTTCCAGTCATTCTACAGAATGCCCAAGAGTATGTTTTTGACCTTTGAATCAAATGTGGGTCCAAATATTCAAAAACAAAACATCGTTCAGTCGCCGAGCTGTGAAGACGAGTTTTTTACCGCGCTCTTGTGAAATTCGGAAATTTAATAAATTCGTAATATGACCGACTCCTGCGGTAAATGCGAAAGGCGGTTTGCAAGAAATTACTCTAACATAGTGCCTTGTAGTGGATTTTGTAATCTGCGTTTCCATCGCTGCTGCTGTTAAGGCCCGGTCACTGACTATGATCTTGGAGTGATTAATCTCAATCGCCATATTTGCTATTTGTGCTCTACGTGTATAAATACATCTACGTAAATCGATTTGCCAAGCTTTCGATTCGGCTCTAAACATGCCAAAGCAAAGCACATGAGCAATATATAATACACCGCATCTGATATATTATTCGAACCACTCAGGCTACTATACGCAAAACAAAACAGAAACCCTGCAACTACCATAAACAATGAAATGCAGGTCCAAACTACAGATACAAAAAGAAAGAAAATAACTGATTTTTACCTACCTGCGAATCCATGCAACAATTAATCAAAAAAGAGGTGAGCAGCTAATTTCTACCTGAGGATGTACACACAGAACTGAAACTACTGGTTGAACGAAAGAATATAATCCGCTGAGACGTACCTAACTATGAACCAACGACGATTTAACACGGATATAAATAGTAACAGAAACTATTCAGAACGAAAAATGACACTGAAGATGGCACAACGCACAGTGTTGCGAAACCGGAATTTTTTTGGAAATCATATTGCCTAAACTGTAATTTTAATTGTATCGATGAGAAACTTCTACAGATTGGTCAGAATGAAATCCCAAACAGAATGAGTGAAAAAAAAATTTACACCGAAAAAAATTGTTGGGTCAAATTTTCAACAAAAGTCAAAAAAAAAAAAAAATTGTTCGAAAAATTTACAAAAAAAATTTATTTTAATTGTTCTTTTATTTCTGATAAATACCCTATGATTAGTTTTTTAAATGAACTATAGGGTGGTCCGAACAAGAATTATAAACGTCAAATTTTCATGATTTTTCGATATTTGTTGAAAAACTCTGAAATTTTATATAAAACAAAAATCTATTTCATTTCTTATTTGAAAGGTGGCAGTAAAAGCTTTAATTTGATACCGGTGAAGTCAATAGCTTCAGTTTAAGAGAGTTATGCTCATTTTTGTGGAGTGCTAGAATAGATGTAGAATAAAAAAAAAATTGAAGATACTATTTTATAACACAGGCATATTTTATTGCATTCTACAGAAAAATTACAAATTATCAGTCATCTACCAATAAGTTCATTGCTTCCTCTGATAATTCCAGGTGTTTCTTCTCCTTCAGTATTCTCCTACTTGTGATTGCGGGATCAGAATTGGCGAACAGATAATGTAATATGTCTTAATATGATGTTTTCCTCGCATGGTAAAGCCTTGTGTTTCTGAAGTCCTTGTTTCCTGCTTCCAATGCTTCTTCTGATAGTTGGCCAATGGGGACCAAAAATGAACGAATTATTTCAGCTCTCATGAATAAGAACCTTGTGGACAGTTGGTGGCATATAATGCCACGAATATTTCTTTACATAGAGACCAGCCCAGACCGTAATTAGAGAAAGCAATTGAATGTAGTAAATGAAGGGAAACCACAAAATAAAAACAATACAAATAAGCGCGCAATAACGGATTATTTCACCCACCTACCTAGACGTAAAAACAAAGGGGGAGAGAGAGAGAGCGAAACAGAGAGAATAAAATAGTAAAACAACAGAGAGAGAGAAAGGTACCACCACAAGCTAAAAGAAAACACTATATAAAGACGGACACACATGCGGACTAATTAGTGACAAAAAAGAAAACACTGAAGATGGCGATTAGCCGAAACCGGTCTGAAAATAATAAAAATTTGACGTAGGATGACGGAAAGTCACCCGAAAACCAATATGATTAAATTATTCAATAAGTGATTCCGAGAATTTCCGTTCTATTTCTATGGAATAAATACTGAGAGTGATATACTAAAATCGCTATAACTCCCAGGAGGGCAGGTATGGGCAGCTGATTTTTTCACAGTTCGTTGAAAACAAATTATGTAACATTTCTGTAGTGGTTTGGAACTGGGACTTTTTAGATATTGCTTACCTAACCCAAATTTAAAGGAAAAATGGACCTTTAGTCGTGTTTTCGCTTTAAAAAAGGTGCATATGAAAATGTCTCAAACAACATTCCTTTTTTTTTTACAGAAGATACTTGTCCGAAGGCAGATTTTTTTTCCGAATAAAAATATCTGTCACCAAAATCAAATGAGATCATTTTGAATACAGCCCTGAAATCCCCTCTTTTCGTGAAAATTTTGTATATTTGACTTCTAAAATCAATTAAAAATCAACGGGCCAACATAAAAATAAGCTTTATGTGTTTTTTGTTTACTTGGAATGTCTGTGACAAAATTGCATCATTAAAAACACTGAAAAAAATAATCGGAAAAAAGTTACTTTTCCACTAGCCGCAACACAGTGCAACGCCGAAACCGGTTTGTCTCCAAACCAAATTTGACAAGGGATGACGGAAAATCGTTCCACATTACATCACAATCTTCAATATTCTTGTCATACAGACGACGATGGCATGCCTGCTATTTTTTTTAAGAATTGCGTTTCCTTAGTAGAACCCTTGAAATTCATCTTCAATAATTCGCTATCGTCAGGAATTTTATTGGGGAATGGAAGCATACCACCATCACGCCGATATTTAAAATTAGTAATAAGAGTGTTGTCAGCAACTACCGTCCGATCTCTTAACTAACTACAGCTTCTAAGCACTTTGAAGTTATAATAAAAAATAAGCTGTTTTATACTTTACCGCGTATAATTTGCTCCAATCAGCGTGGTTTTGTTGCAGGTAGATCAACTGTAACTAATCTCGCCGGTTTTACTGACGACAGTTATAAAAGTTTCCTAGCAGGGTATCAAATGGATACAATATACACGGAATTTTCCAGGGCATTTGATAGAATTTCGCGCACGATTTTAACTCGTTAACTTTCGCAGCTTGGGTTTCACTCGTCCATGCTTCAGTGGAAAAGGACCTATCTATCACACAGAACTAGTTCTGTTGTTCTTGATGGCGCTTCTTCGAAGACCTTTTTGCTCACCTCTAGAGTTTCGCAAGGTAGTATATTGGGCCTATTGTTCTTCTTAATATTTATTAATGACATCGCACATAGGTAGATTTTCAAGTTTTATGCGGCAAAAAATATTTTATTGCCTCTATCTACTCAAAATTGTTTATCAGATGTAAAATTGAAATAATTTGTATTACAGATAGGTGTAAGAAGGATAGATAGAATGTTCGCTGGCCTCAAACTATTCCTTTGTCACATCTTTGACAACGGATTTAGAGGGTAACATCAGCTTTATTGTGTCTGGGGAAAACGATTTGATATTTTTTCTTTTTTTGGTCTTGAACCGAAATACAACAACAACCGGTTATATATGTCACGGTTACATACCTCACGAGAAAACTTCCGGGAAAAATTTTCTCGGTAGTGTTTGTTGCGGGCCTCTTGAGCCTCCCCGATAATTGTCCTATTGGTAATAAGGAATTAGTATCTTGTGCATTGTGGGTGTCATAGGATGCCACGCGCAAAGCTCCTCATATAATTTGGCGGTGTCCAATGCATATTCGTCGTATAAATAAAAAAATATTTACCGTACGTTTCCAAGGCAGTTAAAAAATGCATATAATTCTCGTCAAGAAATTGATATCATAAATTTTGTGTTTCTACAGCTTTCAGCTTTCGTCACCGCCAAATTACTTCGATGGACGGCCAGAGCGAAAGTGTTTTGAATTGGAAGTTCAAACCTCCCATTTAACCAAGACTGATTAACTTTTAGGAAAATATCTTCCTTTCTATGAGCTTTAAGCCACTTTTTCTTAAGTGCTGCTTTGAAATAAAATAGGTTTTTCTTTAGATTTTCCATATTTTCAGCTGAGTAAGCATGAGAAGACATTAGGTGATTTTCTAAGAAATCTAATTTTTCGACCAACGATGCCAAGTTCTCTCCTTGCATTTGATCGTTGATATATTGGCGAGTTACTTTTCTTGTGCCTGACGAGCTGTCACCACCTACATTAACCAAAATGTGCCTTAGAATTGAAAACAATACAGTTCTTTTTTTATTGTAACTTTCGTACAAGCGTGTAAGAAACCCTCTATCTAACAAAACCGCAACTATCCGCAACTGAATTTTATTNTACAACAACAACCGGTTATATATGTCACGGTTACATACCTCACGAGAAAACTTCCGGGAAAAATTTTCTCGGTAGTGTTTGTTGCGGGCCTCTTGAGCCTCCCCGATAATTGTCCTATTGGTAATAAGGAATTAGTATCTTGTGCATTGTGGGTGTCATAGGATGCCACGCGCAAAGCTCCTCATATAATTTGGCGGTGTCCAATGCATATTCGTCGTATAAATAAAAAAATATTTACCGTACGTTTCCAAGGCAGTTAAAAAATGCATATAATTCTCGTCAAGAAATTGATATCATAAATTTTGTGTTTCTACAGCTTTCAGCTTTCGTCACTCGAAAATTTCACCTCAAAGAGGTGTTTTATTTGATTTAATTTACAGATTAAAAATAATATTGGAAACCATATCTAGTGGCTACGAAATTGATTCTACAAAATACGACGAATATGCATTGGACACCGCCAAATTACTTCGATGGACGGCCAGAGCGAAAGTGTTTTGAATTGGAAGTTCAAACCTCCCATTTAACCAAGACTGATTAACTTTTAGGAAAATATCTTCCTTTCTATGAGCTTTAAGCCACCTTTTCTTAAGTGCTGCTTTGAAATAAAATAGGTTTTTCTTTAGATTTTCCATATTTTCAGCTGAGTAAGCATGAGAAGACATTAGGTGATTTTCTAAGAAATCTAATTTTTCGACCAACGATGCCAAGTTCTCTCCTTGCATTTGATCGTTGATATATTGGCGAGTTACTTTTCTTGTGCCTGACGAGCTGTCACCACCTACATTAACCAAAATGTGCCTTAGAATTGAAAACAATACAGTTCTTTTTTTATTGTAACTTTCGTACAAGCGTGTAAGAAACCCTCTATCTAACAAAACCGCAACTATCCGCAACTGAATTTTATTTAAGGAACAAACTAATTGTACTAGGTATCATGTTCAAAACTAATTTCCAGGCGATCGGACGCGGAAACGTACCAAAACTGGTTTTGAACACAAAAAAGTATCATTTAGTTTTGTAGACAATATCCTAACTAAAAAGGGTTCAAACTATACATTTATAATTATTGAAAATCATAAACACCGTTAACGAATATTAATAATCACCAGAAGTGTCAGAATCCATCACACTTACTTAACTCAATTGTGTTTTAATTAAAAATATTCACGCTAAAACAGGCGATTACACAAAAGTGAAAAAACTATATTGTGCGATTCTGATATAGCTTAGTTCCGACTACCTGACAGCAGGCGCAAAGTGTGGGATGGAGGGGAGGGGGTGGAATTGTTGTTCCCCAGCCTATTTTTAAGCTGTGGGAGCGCTTTTTTATGTAGATGTGCATCGGGTCCTGCTTTACTACATCTAAGTATGTATCTCTTATACGTAGATGATTTAAAAGTCTACTTCGCTATTAGATCTAATAATGACGCTACTTAACATTAACATTAAAAAATATAACCAAATTTCGTTTTCAAAACAATCTAGACCGCTACCCGCATCATACCGTATTTTTAATACTCGATTGGAGTCTCTCTGTGTCGGGTTTTCCGGGCATACGAAAAGATGTTTCGAGTCGTGGGGTCTCTCTCCGCATTCAGGACACTCATTTGGCACATCTGCGTCTAATCTGCTTAGGTATGAGTTTAACCTGCTGCAGTAGCCAGAGCGAAGTTGGGCTATTGTAGTTCTATTCTCCCGAAGCAGATGAAGCTTCGTTTCGTAGATGTCAGGTGGTTGTCTGCCTAGAATGGCATTCACAGGTCTGCAGTCTACATAACTCGAGACTGACTCCCTGTGAATGCCGCTCAGGGCCTGTCGAAAAGATGGCGGGTCCAGAGCTTGCTTACTGAACTTCTGGACTTCGTCCGTCAGTTCGTAAAGATGCCTTCTGACATGCCTTGGCGAGGGCTCCTCTGCAAGCAAGTGTCTGTTCGGGTGTCCACGTCCGTGGCTCCCTACTAAGAATTGCTTGTAGAGCATTGTGTTGTGCTCCTTTATGGGGAGCATTTTCGCCTCGTCGTGATGTTCTGGCGACATCAGAAGATATCCAGTCGCTGTGCGAAGTGTAGTGTTTTGAGTCGTCTGCAGCTTCATCCACTGCGTCCTAAAAGTCTCCGGCGACCACACTGGTGCTTCGTAATTTAAAACCGGCCGGCCTATTTCCTTGTATATTGCCAGCAACGTTTCTTTGTCTTTGCCTCCAAGTACTGCCGGCTAGGATTGAACACCTTTTTTTGGCTATGTACTTTGTTGACAAAAGCGGTTGCGTGCGCTGAGAAGGCGACCGGACTGTCGAAGATTACTCAGAGTATTTGGGGTTATTCAGCGTCGGAATTGGTGTATCATCGACGTGAATTCCCAGCGGTTGTCTGATCTCCTTCGTCCAGTAAGAAGCGAGAAAGCTCGGAAAGATACCCGTTTACTTTCGAGCAAAAGTCATCAATTCCATTCCCAGACGCCATTATCGAACAATCGTCAGCATAGGAGACAATCGAGACTCCCTCTGGTGGTTGAGGGAGCTTTGA
This sequence comes from Rhagoletis zephyria, assembly GCF_001687245.7. Lineage (NCBI taxonomy): Eukaryota > Metazoa > Arthropoda > Insecta > Diptera > Tephritidae > Rhagoletis > Rhagoletis zephyria. The sequence continues at coordinate 79,073 of NW_016159074.1, forward strand.
AATATAGTAGTTAAACAGTAATGGGGAAAGGACACTACTCTGCGGAACCCCAGTTTTATTTTTCTAGGTTTGCTCGATTTGTCTCTATACATTACTGAAGAGTGTCGACCACTTAGATAATTCGCCCACCACCGTTTAAGCCTCTGTGGGAGAGAGGAGGCCTCTGTCTTCAGCGTGGAGTGACTGACGGTATCAAACACCTTTGACAGGTCCAACGCTGCTAGAATAGTTCTCTCACAGGGACGGTTGCGATTTAGGCCACGTGTTATCTGCGTGTTTATGGCGTTATCTGCTGTTATTATACTGTGCACTTTACGTCGGCAACTTTCTCATCCACCTCAGCAGTTTTCTTTATCTTTTTGGCCTGCTTATAAGGTTCATCATCGGCACTGCATCTTTTTGTCTTATTGGCTGTATCATTGGAGTAAAGCACTCCCAGTAGGTAAATTATTCTTATAAAAGGAACCCTACAAGAACAGTGATAGTCATTTGATTGATCATGTGATACTCACTGGCAGAGTGTCCAGATTTGGCGCTATCGCGCCAATTAGGCGTTTTTTTTATATTTACGCGTAAATGTTTAGGAAATCGCCATTGGCGTATTTGGAATTTTTTTCCCTTCAAATAAATTTTTTCCAATAATAAAAAATTTACGAAACTTACGCTTTCCACGATAATTTTACAGCATAGGCGAATGAACTGTGATTTTTGTCGATGATTAACTAAAAGTCGGTAATTTTTGTCCTGGTGGTACTTTGTGATGTGTTCGGAGGTCCATGCCTGTTGTTTTATTGTCATTTTTCTTTTTCTCGTAAATACACCAAGACAAAAATCACCGACTTTTACCTCCCTGCAGGCAAAAACTATATAGCGACAAGAAGATTAATCTATTACCTGCTTCTAAAAAAAAGGACACCATGGCATTTCTAATAATTAATCATCGACGAAAATCACATTACCTAAGATAAATGGGCATAAATTAAGGACAAAAACTCGAACCAGACAGAACGAAAAATGACACTGAAGATGGCACAACGCCGAAACCGGTTTGTCTGCAAACCAAAATTGACAAGGGATGTCGGAAATTCGTTCCAAAATAAATCATCTTACCACCCTGTCGGAAATATCAACCCACACCAACACATAAATTCATATTATTATCCTTGCCGCACTCACATGCTTTGTTGAGCGTGTTTTTCCGTAATGAATACAACAAAAACTAAGTTTCGAAATAGGATGAAGTTGGAAAGCCTTAATTCAATAGTTCGAATAAAGTGTTATATGAGGGCTAATAGTTTCTGCTGCAAAACGTTTCCAATATCAAACAGTATGTTATTAAGATTTAATTGCTCAATATATGACAACAACAGAAATGTAAATCACTCAGCCACTATCAGCCGTATTCTAACAAAGTCACAAAATTTAGCTCATCAATGCTGTGATTTCTACTGCGCCTCAAAGCTTGCCGCTGCAAAAAATATGCCGCTACAATACAAATTTTTAAATTTTTGTGTATTTTTCTAGCACTCAAAATCGAATTTTTTGTGACACATTTCTCGGCGCACTAGAAATCACAACAGTGATGAGCTAAGTTTTGTGACTCTGTTAGAATAGAGGGGTATAGGTGATTTTGAATAAATTGTGGAAATAGCTGATCTCACCTTATTATATGTTTTTATTTAATTTTTAGCGCCGAGCTCTTAAAAGCGGATTGTGCGATTACTCAATTAATATGAGTTATAATAAATTTAATGGTGGCCGCTGTGGTGCAGTGTCTATTTATCATATTAGCCCAGTAAAATTAGAGATTTGGTAGGAAAATTAAAAAAAATTTCAACAGCGATTTTTTGATGCAGTTTACTTCTATTTGATACATGGATCCACAGTCTTGCCCCTAAATTTCATTTGGCAACATTCCGCCATCTTGGATTTAAGTGTTTATAGGTTTTTTGCGATTTGAGAGCTTATTTTGTATTTTTCGTAAAAAATGGTTAAATACAAATATGTAGATATGTAATCGGCCGCTGTGGTGTAGTGGTAAGCAGTGCGCACTTCCGCTCCGCAGCACCTGGGTTCAAACCCTGGTCAAAGCAACATCGCAAAAAAAATATAGAAAAAAGGTTTTTTCTTAACAGCGGCCGTCCCTTGGCAGGCAATGGCAAACCTCCGAGTGAATTTCTGCCATGAAAAACAGCTTCTCATTAAAATACAGTTATATAATAAATTTAATAATTGCGCAATCCTATTGCAAAATGTGCTTAAATCAGAGATTGAAAATAACCGTCACCAAGTGTCTTGTATGGTGTTTACCACTGACACAAACACTCATCTCTTTGTGTGTTTTCCGTAGGGCGTTATTTATCAACTGCATAAATTTCTCTTAGGCAAAGACAATTTGGCAGGGACTTTTATATATAAGTGGACGTACATAGGTAGAAGCGAAGCGTTTGGCATTTCCCTCCAGTACTGCTGGAGTGAATCGCTACTGCACCGGCTCCTAGGTAAGTGCTACTCTATTAACCCGTGGTAGTGCACATGGTAGTGCAGAGTCGAACCAGTCGTAAGCAGAATAGCGAAAAAATACGACAGAGGGCGCCCATAAATCTCGCAAGTGATTACTTTAGTAACTCCCGGTAGTGCAGAGAGAGCCGATGGTGACTACCGCCTAGGTAAGCCTTGTAAAAGTAATCGATGAAATACACTGCAAGTAGTCGGTCGGTAATTGACGGTGTTTATAAGATAGCTACCGATTCAGCAGTCCTGTAGTCACTGCAGGGAAATAAGAGAGCGTGCACATTCATAATATGATACACCGAAAATAAGTTATTTTATTTTATTGATAAAAAAAAGGATAAGGGCAAAGTAAAAATAAAAACAAAAACAAAGATGCGTAAAGATAAATGCAAAAATTAAGATCAAGGTAAATTTAAAAATTTTTCTGATATAAAGGCAAAGCTGAAGGGGAATATGTAGATGTAGAAAATAATAAACATAAAGATGATAAAGATAAATATTGAGAAAAAGCTGAGGATGAGTAAAGATGAAGTTTAAGGAAGAAAGATTAAAATAAAGGTAATTATAAAGGAAATGATAGTCACAGAGACTCAACCTGGGAACTATTTCGGTATTCTCTGGACTTATGGATATAATAATCGATATTTTTATCTATTTTGTTATCGATATTTTTATAGTTTGTTATCGATTTGGGCATCGATATTTTAGGCGATAATGTTATCGACTTTTTTATCGTTATTTTTATCGATTTGGGTATCTACTTTGTTATCGATATTTTTATCGATTTGGGTATCGATTTTATTAGCGATATTTTAATCGATTTGTTTATCGATAATTTTATCGATTTTGTTATCGATAGTTATAGATTTGGGTATCGATTTTGTTATCGATTAGCAAATTAGATATGTTTCTACGTACTTTTAAAGTTCCCTGCTTACACGTTCGTGGGTAACCGCGCTCAAACACTTATTTTTCCTCTTCCAGCGATAGGTGCCCAACAGCAACGGAAAGAGATGCAAACAACCCACTGAGTGGAGCACACATCAACAAAAAATAAACCACCTGTTCTGTTTTGTGGGCTATTTTTTCTCTTAAATAGTGGCGGTTATTTTGGGACACTTTCAAAGTGGAGAGGGATATTTTCGACCTCTGGTTTAAACAAATATTTTTAAAAAGTATGCGTATTTTTAAAGAAAATTTTTTGTACATCACTATAATATAAGTGATTTGCGTTGTTTATTATTACCCTCTGAAGGTATTATATTCGTTTTTTGGTTTTAAAAACTATATTATAACAAGATCTCATTTTTAAAATAAAAGATTTCTCAAATCGATTTCATGAATTTTATTTAAAAAAAATACATGTGTCAAGTTAGCACAACACTTTTCGAAATTGGAAAAGTTAACTACGGCATTAATTGTAGTGTTTTTGTTGTGGAAAGAAAAAATTTTTAGCTTTAATTTTTTAAGAAAAAATGGTATGTAGGGCTAACACCATACACCTAGTCGATAGAATTGAGATATTGAAAATGTTATAACACCATTAATTGTAGCTTTTTTATTGTAAATTTGTTGTGGAAAGAAAAAAATTTTGGCTCTCGTTTTTTAAGAAAAAATGATATGTAGTGCTAACTTGACACCATACACCTAGTCGATAGAATTGAGATATTGAAAATGTTATAACACCATTAATTGTAGCTTTTTTATTGTAAATTTGTTGTGGAAAGAAAAAAATTTTGGCTCTCGTTTTTTAAGAAAAAATGATATGTAGTGCTAACTTGACACCATACACCTAGTCGATAGAATTGAGATATTGAAAATGTTATAACACCATTAATTGTAGCTTTTTTATTGTAAATTTGTTGTGGAAAGAAAAAAATTTTGGCTCTCGTTTTTTAAGAAAAAATGATATGTAGTGCTAACTTGACACCATGCACCATTGACGACAGAATTGAGATATTGAAAAGGTTACAACGGAATTAATTGTAGCTTTTTTATTGTAAATTTGTTGTGGAAAGAAAAAATTTTAGCTTTCGTTTTTTAAGAAAAAATGGTATGTAATGCTAACTTGACACCATGCACCATTGACGACAGAATTGAGATATTGAAAAGGTTACAACGGAATTAATTGTAGCTTTTTGTTGTATATTTGTTGTGGAAAGAAAAAATTTTAGCTTTCGTTTTTTAAGAAAAAATGGTATGTAATGCTAACTTGACAGCATACACCTAGTCGATTGAATTTAGATATTGAAAATGTTATAAGGGCATTAATTGTAGCTTTTTGTTGTATATTTGTTGTGGATGCTTTCCATTTCCAGACAACCTGTCAGGTACGAGCATGATTTTTAATTTCGACCAAACTCAAATACATTGTTTGTTGGTCCAAATAATGAGACACGTATTTTTTCTTTTGGCTCGGAAAAATTTTTCGGCCGAATTAAACGCGATTTTGTTTTTCAGGCAAAAATCGATTATTCGAATTGACAGTGAGAACTTTTTTTTAAAATGCCCATAACTTTGTCAAAATTTAATAGATTCCAACAATCTTTTTACTCAACTGTCAGTAATTCTAGTCACTTCAAGATAGAATGATATAATTATTGATTTTCATTATTTAAAATTTTTTATTTAACAATAAACAAAAAGTGCAAATTTTTTTTTAATTTAATTTCTCAAAAAGTGTATTTTTTTTCTCTCAAACTTTTTACCGGGAAAGAGACACTTTGAACTACAATCAACCCAAACCTCTAATAGCGAAGATTTTTTTTTTTCTGACTTATGATTTTTTATAGAAAATATACGTTTTTGTGGCACATATTCTTATATTGTTTAACTAAATGGAACATATGTATATAATATATCAGCAAAAAGAACAGCCGTGATCATTTTTTATGTATCAAATAGATATTAGAACACACTTTCCACCATACAGTTTCGATTATAAAAAGCGGGAAAATGTGATTTTGTATTTCGCAACTGTATGGTGGAAAGTGTGTTCTAATAGCATATCGTTACTTACATCGGAAATAAAAACTCTTCGTATTGCTTGCGCTCTGCCTGCAGTTTCGCATTCTTCCTCACCTGCTGTTTCGTCACCGGTCTCCGCTGTTTCGAACACAGAAACTGCTACCACTAAACCAGCGAATAAGACGAAGCCATTTAGTTCTTCTAATGCTCCTACGTCGCTCAGTGGTGCTGCTGCATTAGCTGGCGCTGTTCTTAATAATACAGCTACGAAAACAACATCTACTACCAACTCTAATTCATCGAACAGTCTCAAAAAATGCCACCAACCTTAAATAATTTTAAAATATTTGTTCAACCTGAGCATTTGAAAACATGCATACGTATTCGCCAGTAGCTGAGTGTGCAGAGAAGTGTGCTACTACTTGTTAGCTATCAGGAGGTCCCAGGTTCGAGTTCCGTCAGAAGCAACACATTAAAATTATTTATTCAAATTGAAATGAAATACTTGCTGAACCTTAAATTTGTTTTTTGGCTGGTTTCCTGTAACTATGAAAAAGTTTCTGCGAAGTTCATAATGAAATCGTTTTCAACGAAAAATTGACTCAGACAAATTTAAGGAATACAGCCGAAAGCGCATCCGTTTTACAACCATTTTCGATAGTTTTCTGCACATACGTTTCGGATGAACACATTAGTGGGAGAACTGATCTGAAAAACGTCCGAAAACGGAATCGGAAAACGGATGAAACATCAGGTTTTTATACGAAATTGTTTCCATTTTCGGATACGTTTCCGGATATTTTGCTGGCTGGGTCAATTCTATCTACTAGGTGTATGGTGTCAAGTTAGCACTGCATACAATTTTTCCTTAAAAAACTAGAGCTACAAATTTTTTCTTCCCACAACAAATTTACAACAAAAATACTACAATTAATGCCGTAGTTAACTTTTCCAATTTCGAAAAGGGTTAGTGCTAACTTGACATGCGTAAAAAAATTGGCGATTTTTGGCAATTTTTTTTAGAATTTGAGCTTTTTTTAAACAATCTGGACACTTTGCTCACTGGTGCTGGAGATCTCTATCAAGTACTTCTATCAACTTTTTAAGAGCAATATGAAAAACGTGATGTAAACATTTGTGTACATGTGATCTTCCGTCTTCCTCTAACTTAATGGTATCTTTTTAGCCAACGCTAAATTTGCAAATGTGTTAGTAAGATAAATGAGAATATGTTAGTTTCCATCCCACAAGCGAGCAAAACCACCCTCTAGTACTGTTGGAGTCAATCACTACTTTTGAACCGCTACTGCACCGACTCGTAGGTAAGTAGGTTGTAAGTAGTACTCTATTAACCCGTGGTAGTGCACATGGTACTGCAGAGTCGAACCAGATAANTAGTTTCCATCCCACAAGCGAGCAAAACCACCCTCTAGTACTGTTGGAGTCAATCACTACTTTTGAACCGCTACTGCACCGACTCGTAGGTAAGTAGGTTGTAAGTAGNTTTTATACGAAATTGTTTCCATTTTCGGATACGTTTCCGGATATTTTGCTGGCTGGGTCAATTCTATCTACTAGGTGTATGGTGTCAAGTTAGCACTGCATACAATTTTTCCTTAAAAAACTAGAGCTACAAATTTTTTCTTCCCACAACAAATTTACAACAAAAATACTACAATTAATGCCGTAGTTAACTTTTCCAATTTCGAAAAGGGTTAGTGCTAACTTGACATGCGTAAAAAAATTGGCGATTTTTGGCAATTTTTTTTAGAATTTGAGCTTTTTTTAAACAATCTGGACACTTTGCTCACTGGTGCTGGAGATCTCTATCAAGTACTTCTATCAACTTTTTAAGAGCAATATGAAAAACGTGATGTAAACATTTGTGTACATGTGATCTTCCGTCTTCCTCTAACTTAATGGTATCTTTTTAGCCAACGCTAAATTTGCAAATGTGTTAGTAAGATAAATGAGAATATGTAAGTTTCCATCCCACAAGCGAGCAAAACCACCCTCTAGTACTGTTGGAGTCAATCACTACTTTTGAACCGCTACTGCACCGACTCGTAGGTAAGTAGGTTGTAAGTAGTACTCTATTAACCCGTGGTAGTGCACATGGTACTGCAGAGTCGAACCAGATAACAAAAAACTACGACAGAGGGCGCCCATAAATCACGCAAGTGACTACTTTAGTAACTCCCGGTAGTGCAGAGAGAGCCGATGGTGACTACCGCCAAGGACATTGCCCTGTAAAAGTAATCGATGAAATACACTGCAAGTAGTCGGTCGGTAATTGACGGTGTAGAGGTAGCTACCGATTCAGCAGTCCTGTAGTCACTCCCCGTACTGCAGCAGCGTTACCGAAACTCCAACACAAACGCAAATTTTATGGTGTTACTAACCCACCTGTAATAATTTTTGATTGGAGCGCCATCTATTGTTTTTTGTGCGAGCTTTCTTTCACATAGGAGTAAGTAGTCAAGCTAATCTTTTCACATATGAGCAAGCAGGCAAAATATTTGGTTTGAAAAAATCACACGTACATAAAACTTCTAGGAGCATTTTTGATTCACTATTAAGCAGGGTTGCGTGATTTTGATTTAGTCTAATCACAAATCCATAAATCAAATTTATTTCTGAATTGAAAGTCGCATCAAATCCTAAATAAATTTTTTTTGTGATTTGCTTGGTCGACCAAATAAAAGATAAGTTTTATTTGTGATTTGCCTGGTTGACCAAATAAAAGATAAGTTTTATTTGTGATTTGAACATCAACCAAATAAAAAATAAGTTTTATTTGTGATTTGATTCGTCAAGCAAATAAGAAATAAAATATATTTGTGATTTGCTTGGTTAACGAAATAAGGAATCAAATTTATTTGTGATTTGATTCGTCAAGCAAATAAGAAATAAAATATATTTGTGATTTGCTTGGTTAACGAAATAAGGAATCAAATTTATTTGTGATTTGATTCGTCAAGCAAATAAGAAATAAAATATATTTGTGATTTGCTTGGTTAACGAAATAAGGAATCAAATTTATTTGTGATTTGATTCTTCGACCAAATAAGAAATAAAATTTATTTGTGATTTGAATCGCCTCCAAATCAGAAATCAAATTGATTTGTGATTTGATTTGTAGAGCGAATCATTGATTTGTGATTTTTCAGCTAAATTATACTCTTTTAGGCAACTTCAGGATATTTGGGACTGTTTTGAAATTTCCGAGACTTTTTCGGGATTTGCAGAATTTTGGGACTAATTCCGTATTGGTGGGACTATTTCGGGTTTTGCTAGACTTCTTCGGGATTTTCGGGAATTCTTCGGGATTTTCTTGACTATTCCGGGTTTTTCAAGACAACTTCGGTATTCTCGGGGTTATCGGGATCTACGGGACTACTTCGGGATTTCTGGGATCAATTCGGATTTGTTGGTACTATTTCGAGTTTTTCGAGACTACGTCGAGGTTTTCGATGTTCTCGGGGCTATTTCGGGATCTCAGGGATTTTTGGNCCATAAATCAAATTTATTTCTGAATTGAAAGTCGCATCAAATCCTAAATAAATTTTTTTTGTGATTTGCTTGGTCGACCAAATAAAAGATAAGTTTTATTTGTGATTTGCCTGGTTGACCAAATAAAAGATAAGTTTTATTTGTGATTTGAACATCAACCAAATAAAAAATAAGTTTTATTTGTGATTTGATTCGTCAAGCAAATAAGAAATAAAATATATTTGTGATTTGCTTGGTTAACGAAATAAGGAATCAAATTTATTTGTGATTTGATTCTTCGACCAAATAAGAAATAAAATTTATTTGTGATTTGAATCGCCTCCAAATCAGAAATCAAATTGATTTGTGATTTGATTTGTAGAGCGAATCATTGATTTGTGATTTTTCAGCTAAATTATACTCTTTTAGGCAACTTCAGGATATTTGGGACTGTTTTGAAATTTCCGAGACTTTTTCGGGATTTGCAGAATTTTGGGACTAATTCCGTATTGGTGGGACTATTTCGGGTTTTGCTAGACTTCTTCGGGATTTTCGGGAATTCTTCGGGATTTTCTTGACTATTCCGGGTTTTTCAAGACAACTTCGGTATTCTCGGGGTTATCGGGATCTACGGGACTACTTCGGGATTTCTGGGATCAATTCGGATTTGTTGGTACTATTTCGAGTTTTTCGAGACTACGTCGAGGTTTTCGATGTTCTCGGGGCTATTTCGGGATCTCAGGGATTTTTGGGACCAATTCGGAAATTTTGGGGTTCTCGGGAATATATCGGGATTTTTGGGACTATTTTGGTATTTTTTAACTATTTCGGGACTTTTGGGACTATTCCGGGTTTTTCGAGACTACTTCGAGATTTTCTGGGTCCTTGGGACTATATCGGGATCTTCGTGACTAATTCGTTGTTTTTGGGGCCAATTAGGAATTTTTGGGACTATATAGGGGATTTTTGGGGGGTATTTTGGTATTTTTGGGATAACTTCGAGATTTTCGGGGTTCTCGCGAATGTATCGGGGTCTTCGGGATTACTTCGGGGTTTTTGGGATAAATTCGGAGTTTTTGTGGCTTTTTCGGGTTTTTCGAGACTCCTTCGGGATTTTCAGGATTTTGGGACTAATTCGCTATTTTTGGCGCTATTTCTGGATTTTAGAGATTTTCTCGGGATTCTCGAGACTATTCCGTGTTTTTCGAAACTACTTCGAGATTTTCAGGAGTCTCGGTACGACATCGGGATCTTCGGGACCGCTTTGGGATTTTTGGAACTTTTTCGGGTTTTTCGATACTACTTTGAGATTTTCAGGATTTTTAGGACTGTTTCGGAATTTTTTGGGACTATTTCGGGATTGCTGGACTATTTCGAGATTTCTTCGGGATTTTTAGTAGTAGTCCCAAAAATCCCGATATATTCCCGAGAACCCCAAAACCCTCGGAAGTAGTCTCGAAAAACCCCAAATAGTCCCCAAAATTCCTAATTGGTCCAAAAATTACCGAAGTAGTCCCAAAGATCCCGATATAGTCCCGAGAGCCTCGAAAACCCCGGAGTAGTTCTGAAAATCCGAAGAAATCTCGAAAATCCCGATATAGTCCAAAAGTACCGAAATAGTCCCAAAAATCCCATTATATTCTCGAGAACATCGAAAATCTCGAAGTAGTCTCAAAAAACCCGAATTAGTCCCAAAAATACCGATATATTCCCGAGAACCCCGAAAATCTCGAAGTTGTCACAAAAATCGCGCGATTTTTTATTACAAATTTTCATTATTTATCGAAGTATTGATTTTTATGGGAAAAGCGCCGCAGGCGAAAATTTGTAATAAAAAATCACGCGATTTTTTATTAAAAATGTTCATTATTTATATATATATTAAATGAAAGAAGATACCGAAAAGCATTGAACACTGCACACATCTTGTAAGGAAAAGGGAATCATTACGAAATACTAATACAGTGGCAGCACTATAGCTATTTTGGAATCTCGCGTTTCAGTTCGCAATGATTGTCAACTTCTTTTTAGTAACAAAATAAGGAATTCTCTAGTATAGGGTAACAACCCCTAAAAAAGGTCGGGAAAAGTCGGGAGGGTACCAAACGACGCGGTTCGGTCCCCCTATTAAATCGCGCGATTTTTTATTAAAAATTTTCGCCTGCAACGCTTTTTCCATAAAAATCAATACTTCGATAAGTAACTGTAAACCATAAAAGTAGCGCTGCCATCGTATAGTGAAAATTGCTATTATATTTTGGTTTGAATATTTTATTTAGGTGAAAGTAAAACAACAAAAGTGTATAGTATAAACTGAATGTAATAGCGCAAATGAAATGTGAAATAAAGTGGCAATGCCAGCTATTCGAGATTATAATAATTTTGACAGGCGCAAAGTTTGTTTACTCTGTTTTATTAACGAAATATATAAAATAAAAGTGAATAAATGATTTTGTTTGCATAAAATAATAACCGGAGACGTTTTAATAGTGTTTTGAAAGTGGAAACTGGTGATTTAGTGCATTTTTGACGTGGTAATTGCTCATAGAAAACAACGAAATTTAACAAAAGTTTTTTGTTTATAACTTTTAAATGGTTAATAATATTAGCCCTCCCCTCCAGATTGTTAATAGGGTGCCCGAAACACGTCGTTTGGTACCCCTCCCGACTTTTCCGGACCCTTTTTTAGGGGTTGTTACCCTATACTAGAGAATTAACCAAAAATCCTGAAAATCTCGAAGTAGTCTCGAAAAACCCGAAATAGCCCCAACAATACTGAATTATGTAGTCCCAAAATCCTGAAAAACGTGAAGTCTCGAAAAACCAGAAGGAGTTCCAAAAACTTCGAGTTATTTCCAAAAATCCCCAAGTAGTCCCGAGAACCCCGAAAATCTCGAAGTAGTCCCGAAAATCCCGAAGATTTTCGTGTAACTCGAAGTTGTAAGATACTTGAATATCGTATTTGTGTTGCATAAAAAAAGTAATATTTATCTAAAAAACGACGAATCCAATTGATTCGCTCTACAAATTAAATCACAAATCAATTTGATTTCTGAAAGGGAGGCGTTCAAATCACAAATAAATTTGATTCCTTATTTCGTTGACCAAGCAAATCACAAATATTTTTTATTTTTTATTTGATTGACGAATCAAATCACAAATAAAACTTATATTTTATGTATTTGGATGACCAAGCAAATCACAAATAAAACTTATCTTTTGTTTTCTTGACGAAGCAAATCACAAATAAAATGTATGTATTTCTTATTTGGTTGACAAATAAAATTACAAATAAATTTTATTTTTTATTTGGTCAACAAACCAAATCATAAATTAAATATATTTGTTAATTAAAGGCGGATTTTAAATCAAAAAGGATTTGAATTCACGCAACCCTGCTATTAAGAATGTGATAGCATAACGTGCCGAGCTTAGCGGGCACGCGTGACGGTCACGTCACTAGGAAAGTGACCGTCACTGTTCTTGCTGGGAACCCAGCCAGCAAAATCATCGTAAACGAGCTCATAACTGGACATTTTCTCGAAGAAAACCCGGCTAAAAAGTCGTTTATGATAGCCGTTTACGATTCGTTTTCGAGTACTTTTTTGCTTGAAATTGTCGAGCGCCTACGAACAGTCGTAAACGGATCGAAAAAGTATTTGTATGCGAATATTATATTATATAATATTGTGGTTCAAGAAAAATTTCCAACAGAATGAAAATTTTTCTTGTGCTGGCAAATTACTACAAGCCTCTTTATTTTACTTTTCTTTTGTTTTATCGTTTACGAGCCTTTCTCTAACTTTTCGCCGCTCGAGAATCCCTCGTAAAATATAGGCAGACTTCAAAAACGTCAATTGCTTTGCATATGTACAAAGTATTATGAACCATAACGCCGAACTACAAAATATTGACAATGTATACTTTTCCAAAATGCATCCGAAAAGTTATCGAAACGCATCGCTAGAGCAATCAGGGCATCAGAAACAAGGTTGATGCTTCGTTCGATTGGTTACCATTGGTGATTTTAAAATGGAAAATTCAGAAAAATTGTTCATTGCTATATTGAATAATTAAAACATGCAATGTATACGGTTGCAATATGTCGCAACTCTGCATATACAAAGTTTGAATACCACATTATAACAGTTCCCAAACATTGTATTGATACGTTTTGGAAATCAGCCATAATGTTCGTAAAATGTACGTTTCCTTGCTGGCTGAGAATTATTGTAGGGGAGCCATGGGCGAAAATTTGTAATAAAAAATCCCGCGATTTTGATTAAAAATATTCAATATTTATTGAAATATTGAATTACAAAAAGCACCAGTTGAAAAATCGTTCCCACGACAGTCGGGTCTACGTAACCGGAACGACCCATATTTATATTTGGCCAAAGACTGTCACTCCAGCAACACTCCCCAAAAACTCTTTGGGGAATTTGTATGCTGCTACAACAACAACAACAAAAAATTTAATAAAAAATCGCGCCATTTTTGATTAAATATTGATTTATATTTCGTAACGCCTAACAAAGTATTTTTTGATAAAATTCAATTTCAACGATCTGGCATTACATTACATTGCTGAACAATTGTGTGTTTGCAGATTTTTTACGAATAGACACTTATTTAAAGGAAACTTTTATAAGGGCTAATTGTTAAATATTTAGTAAAAAAAGGCGCATTCATTTGTTTATGAAGAAAAGATGATATAATAATAAAAAGAAAGGTGATTAGTGCAGTGTTTAGGTATATAAAAAATATGGGCTGCAATTTAGTTTGGCATCCCCGGAGTTCCGCATTAAGGTAGCTATGGAACGGTAGAGAGAGTTCTCCTGATTGCAAATATATATACTTTTAGCCGCAGCAGGCTTATAGTTTTTAAGTTATTTGTTGTTAAAGTTTGTAAATTGAACTAACCTCTCCGCGCTTTTTCACACAATAAACACTATATTTATGTACACACTTATTTATTTATTTATTTATTTTTTAGTCTGTTAGACTTATATTGCAACAAAGATTTAACATTCTTATAATTAGATTTAGATTTTAAATGTAAATATTAAATATTAAAAACAAAATACAAAATGCTCTACGGAAATTTTTAAATATCATTATTTCTTTATCACTGCAATTATTTTATGTCTTTTTGGGTTACTCCATTTATTGATATCTCCTGGGTGGTCGAAAAGGCCGAGTTTCCGATCCACCCAGTCGCGCTTTCGTGACAGTTGGAAAGGCCTAGTTTCCAATCCGCTCGTTTATTGTTTATTATATAAGGGTCTAGGTAGTCGGAAAGGCCGAGTTTCTGATCCGCCTAGTCTCGATATCTTGGTGGTTGGAAAGGCCTAGTTTCCAATCCACGCTATTGTTGATACATCACTATCTTGTAGGC
>NW_016159074.1:93468-97670 GCF_001687245.7 Rhagoletis zephyria
CATGAACCTTGGCTTGGCTACGTTTGGGATTTTTATTTCATATCTATCACTCATTTTATTCTCTATTGCCTTTTTGATTTTTTCACGCTCAGCCTCATTTTCTGTTTGTATTACTACAGCCCCACTTTTCCTCCCCTGTACACTATTAATTTTCAAGCCCGAGGGGTCAACATTTTTGTTCAAATCTTCTTTTGTTTTTCCCACTTCCTGCTTCTCTTTTGGTTGTAGAACTAATGGCTTCTCTTTATTTACTTTCGGCGGCCTATTATCTTTCGCAGTATTAGCTTTAAAGAGATCCGCGTAAGTGGCTTTCGCCCGCTGACCTGCTAACGCGTCAGCAGTCACCGATTTCTTTATCTCTTCACAAATTTTTTTGTTCTCATTTTCATTGCGCACTATGGCTTCGCAAAGATCATGGCTTTGCTTTTTTACGCCGTCAGCTATTGACTTAATTTGGTTCACTTCGAGAATACTCGCCTCACAGGTTTTTTGTACTCTTTGCATTGCATCAATGCGTTCCCCAAATTTTTTCTCTATTGATTGCAAGAGAAGTTTAAGCTCTTTCACTTGCATTTTCTGCGACTCCTGGAAGTCATCATTACACTCTTGGATCTTTTGACTATTTTTCTCTATTGTTAAGTTCATATTTCGGAGCACCTCATCGATGTTATGCATGTATGTGTGACATTGGTTACACATAAAGCGCACAAAGTTGTTTTCTTTGAGTACATTCGCACTGTACTCATCCAATTCAGAGCATTTTTTTGCCCAGTGCCACACTTTACCACACACACCATCACAGCGGATTCCGCTGTCACCGCGAATTGGATTCTTGCACTTATGGCATTTATCCATTTTCGCGCCTTATTGTTTTTGTCACCTCACTGCACTTTTATGTCTCTAGCTATATTTATTTGTTTGTTTAATCAAAATGAAACAAATTTTTGTGCTTGCAAATAGCACAGTTTATTAGCACTTCGCTATTTAAGTCACTGGCTCTAACGCTGGTAAAAATCCCAACAATTCGGCTGTTTTTTAAAAATTTTCCGCAGAGCGATTACAAACACGTCAACAACGTTGCAGTGTATCAGTTTGACAAACCGCTTGAGGGAAATTTGAGCAAAAATCAAAATTTTTTGATTTTCTGGCCGCCATGTTGACGTTTGATCAAACCGCTTGCGATGTGGATGGTAAAATCGCCTCATTTGTTGCTGAATTTTCACCAAGTGAGGACGTAAAGGAGAAAAATGGAAGAAAACCAACATTTTTAACTTTGTGAACCGGAGGAAAACTAAAATTCTGTGCTTGAATGACTCATGTTTGCATGGTGTATGGCGAAATGGGAAAAGTAGGTTTGACAAGCCGCTTGTGTGGTGTATTTCGCTCTTAACGTGCCGAGCTTAGCGGGCACGCGTGACGGTCACGTCACTAGGAAAGTGACCGTCACTGTTCTTGCTGGGAACCCAGCCAGCAAAATCATCGTAAACGAGCTCATAACTGGACATTTTCTCGAAGAAAACCCGGCTAAAAAGTCGTTTATGATAGCCGTTTACGATTCGTTTTCGAGTACTTTTTTGCTTGAAATTGTCGAGCGCCTACGAACAGTCGTAAACGGATCGAAAAAGTATTTGTATGCGAATATTATATTATATAATATTGTGGTTCAAGAAAAATTTCCAACAGAATGAAAATTTTTCTTGTGCTGGCAAATTACTACAAGCCTCTTTATTTTACTTTTCTTTTGTTTTATCGTTTACGAGCCTTTCTCTAACTTTTCGCCGCTCGAGAATCCCTCGTAAAATATAGGCAGACTTCAAAAACGTCAATTGCTTTGCATATGTACAAAGTATTATGAACCATAACGCCGAACTACAAAATATTGACAATGTATACTTTTCCAAAATGCATCCGAAAAGTTATCGAAACGCATCGCTAGAGCAATCAGGGCATCAGAAACAAGGTTGATGCTTCGTTCGATTGGTTACCATTGGTGATTTTAAAATGGAAAATTCAGAAAAATTGTTCATTGCTATATTGAATAATTAAAACATGCAATGTATACGGTTGCAATATGTCGCAACTCTGCATATACAAAGTTTGAATACCACATTATAACAGTTCCCAAACATTGTATTGATACGTTTTGGAAATCAGCCATAATGTTCGTAAAATGTACGTTTCCTTGCTGGCTGAGAATTATTGTAGGGGAGCCATGGGCGAAAATTTGTAATAAAAAATCCCGCGATTTTGATTAAAAATATTCAATATTTATTGAAATATTGAATTACAAAAAGCACCAGTTGAAAAATCGTTCCCACGACAGTCGGGTCTACGTAACCGGAACGACCCATATTTATATTTGGCCAAAGACTGTCACTCCAGCAACACTCCCCAAAAACTCTTTGGGGAATTTGTATGCTGCTACAACAACAACAACAAAAAATTTAATAAAAAATCGCGCCATTTTTGATTAAATATTGATTTATATTTCGTAACGCCTAACAAAGTATTTTTTGATAAAATTCAATTTCAACGATCTGGCATTACATTACATTGCTGAACAATTGTGTGTTTGCAGATTTTTTACGAATAGACACTTATTTAAAGGAAACTTTTATAAGGGCTAATTGTTAAATATTTAGTAAAAAAAGGCGCATTCATTTGTTTATGAAGAAAAGATGATATAATAATAAAAAGAAAGGTGATTAGTGCAGTGTTTAGGTATATAAAAAATATGGGCTGCAATTTAGTTTGGCATCCCCGGAGTTCCGCATTAAGGTAGCTATGGAACGGTAGAGAGAGTTCTCCTGATTGCAAATATATATACTTTTAGCCGCAGCAGGCTTATAGTTTTTAAGTTATTTGTTGTTAAAGTTTGTAAATTGAACTAACCTCTCCGCGCTTTTTCACACAATAAACACTATATTTATGTACACACTTATTTATTTATTTATTTATTTTTTAGTCTGTTAGACTTATATTGCAACAAAGATTTAACATTCTTATAATTAGATTTAGATTTTAAATGTAAATATTAAATATTAAAAACAAAATACAAAATGCTCTACGGAAATTTTTAAATATCATTATTTCTTTATCACTGCAATTATTTTATGTCAATATAAACGCATGCAATTTTCTGGAAGTTATGTAGACGGTTGGAAAGGCCGAG
This sequence comes from Rhagoletis zephyria, assembly GCF_001687245.7. Lineage (NCBI taxonomy): Eukaryota > Metazoa > Arthropoda > Insecta > Diptera > Tephritidae > Rhagoletis > Rhagoletis zephyria. Next base: position 96,641 of record NW_016159074.1, read on the forward strand.
TTTCCAATCCGCTCGTTTATTGTTTATTATATAAGGGTCTAGGTAGTCGGAAAGGCCGAGTTTCCGATCCACCCAGTCGCGCTTTCGTGACAGTTGGAAAGGCCTAGTTTCCAATCCGCTCGTTTATTGTTTATTATATAAGGGTCTAGGTAGTCGGAAAGGCCGAGTTTCTGATCCGCCTAGTCTCGATATCTTGGTGGTTGGAAAGGCCTAGTTTCCAATCCACGCTATTGTTGATACATCACTATCTTGTAGGCTGCGTTCTACAATAGTCAAATAGCAGCCGCTTGAAAAGAGTGATAGTATCACAATTTGTTATAGCCTCTGGTAATTCATTGAAGCACTTTAAGCCTTTGTAGAAAATATTTTTTTTTTGTCCACTTCTGTTCTATACTTCGGGAGTCTGAAGCTGTTATTCTCTCTCAACTAATATGTATGCGTCTCATAAGATAATCCGGCAGGTTGCCCTTCTTAATATTGTACACAAATTTCATAGCGTGGTAAAAAACTTGTTGCTTCACGCTTAACCAATTCAAGGTTTCAAGCATACATATTGTTGGTGTGTCGTACGGTTTGTTGAGGATGAATCTCATCGCTCGGTTTTGTATTTTTTGCAGCTTATCTACATGGGAGTCCCCCGCTAGGAAGAAAATCGTGGGGCAGCATATAAAGTGTGGTTCTATTATTAACCTGTACACCAACGTTTTATATCTTCGTCCCAAGTACTTACACGATCTCTTTATAAGGCCAATTTTTTTAGCAATCTTGTTGACTGTATACTCAACGTGCTCATCAAACTTTAGTTTGTTGTCTATGTATATTCCTTGGTACTTGACACTTTTCACCTCTTCGATATTTTCATCTTTGATTTTTAATTCACGGCTGATGGAGTCAACATTTGCCGCTCTGGAAAATACCATAAAGTTAGTCTTTTTCACATTCAGTTTGAGTTTATTTGAACACAGCCATTGATACAAAGAATTAAGATCTTCCTGCATTTTGACAATCGCATTTGGTAGTTCCCTATCAC
>NW_016159075.1:0-24793 GCF_001687245.7 Rhagoletis zephyria
TGAAAGATAAAAACAAAGATGAAGACCAAGGTAAAGTTACCGATTTCAATAGCAGAAACACCGTTGGAAAGTAATTTTCTATAGATGGGGAGAGTTTTTGTAGTTTCGAAATTGGTTGAAAATGGTCGTTTAAAAATTTCCATATTTGTTAATGGTTGTTTATGCAACCTGTTCAATTCAAGCGTTTCGCATTTTGTTTTACTTCGTATTTGAAATTAAACTTTGAAATAAAGATAAATATGAAGATGAAGAAACAAGTGATAACGATGAAGACAAAAAAAGGCAAAAGTCAAGATAAAGACGAAAATTGAGATAAAGGCGAAAATGGAGACAATGAGAAATACANAATAAAGCCGAAAATGGAGACAATGAGAAATACATAAGAATTAGGTTAACAGAGCTGAAATTTTCCGATAGGAATCGAAATAAAATCAGCCATAAAGGTTACTGAAATTTATCGAATCATCGAAGTTTATAGTTATCGAAATTTATCCATGCTTATTAAGTTATCGCAACGTATCGAATTATTCAAACTGATCAATGTTTACTGAGTTGTCGAAATTTATAGACACAGAAACTTAGTTGTCCAAATTTACGGATAGTTATCGAGCTATAAAAACGTGTGGGATTAACGAAATTTGTCAAGTTAAAGAAATGTATCAAGTTATCGATATTTATTGAATTATCATTATTTATAGACTTAACGAAATATATCGAGGTGTCGTAATGCATGGAGTTCTTTCAACTTACAGAGTTATCGATAATTATTGATCTACTGAAATTGGTTGGTTCAACGAAGCGAAGTTCATGGGATTTTCAAAATATGTCGATTTATCGAAATTTCAAGGTTATATAAGCTTATCGATTTATCACTGCTTATCGCATTTAATCATCTTAACAGAGTGTAACGAGGTATCAAAATGTTTAGATAGTTTTCGAAAAATGTGGAGATGTCAAAAGTAAAAATTTATAAAGGTATCCATAGTTTTTACATTTTTGAGTTATCTAAATTTATCGAGCCATCGAATTTTACAGTTACCGAAATTGGTCGAGTTAACGCATTTTTTTGAGTTATCGTATTTTAGTGTTCTTGAAATTCATCGAACTATCGAATGTATCAAATCATTGAAATTTATCGATAAACCTGAATGTATCACGTCAATTCCAAGTCCTGCCGAAGTCCTCCAAAGACCTTCTCAGATAAAAAAAAATTTAGTTACGTTTTATCAGAAGATTTTCCGGTTAGTTAATTTGTACCGTATAATTTTTGCTGCGTGTTAAGTTTGAAATCCTCTCCAAGGCTTCTAAAACTGGAAAAACTGTTGAATTTCGACAGTAACTGGCACTCTAGTCCAAACAATTACATTGTAATTCTTTTACTATTAGGCGAGACCATTAACTAACTCTTCATATCTACATATTTAGGTTGTGGATTAGCATCACAACTGCTCCTAACTTTTAGTATCAAGTCATGAGGTGCAACTCCCCTACTTCTATTTGCTCCTGTGGTTATTCAGTAGATATCGGCGCAATTTCTCCTCCGGACTACATATTAACCATTTCTTTATTAACTATCGTACAGTGCTTATTTTGTGGACAGGAGGATTTTTTTAAGTTTTCCAGCATTTTAAACCCAAACAAAATTGAAAATAAAGAAATGAAATGGTTCAAAATTGGTGCAAATGAGAATGCGTGTGTGAGATTCAGTTCTACATTTTAAAATTGCTCAATGTAAAATTTTAAAAATCTTTCCGTGCAAATATGTACATCGAATGATTCCCAAATCTGAAATGTTTGTGCAAAGTTTCAGATCCAGAACCTTAATTTGAATGTAAATTGTCTCTGAACGATTATATACAAGATATATAGATTTATAATACAAATAGAACCATATTTGCCTCAGAAAAACACATCGAAACAAGTAATTTTTAGCAAAAAAAAACCGACTTAAAAAAATATATATATATCTATATATTTCATGATCCAATGATCGGATCTAAACCAAATTAGTATGTGACCACCTCTGAGACACTACCTTTCCGTTGCAGAAAGAACTATCGAAATCGGTTGACGTCGTCCCAAGTTATGCGGTAACATACATAAAAAAAAAAATATATTCCGACGAACTGATAACCTCCTCCTTTTTTGGAAGTCGATTAAAAACAGAAACGAGAGCGAATAAATGGAACAATTTTTCATTCTCTTATGTCCCGCTGAGACACTGCCTATCGAAATGAACGTAGTATTGCTTTGCTCAATGTAAAAATTTTAAAATCTTTCGACGCAAATATTTCGAAAATGGTTCAATGAATCTTAAATCAGAAAAGTTTGTGCAAAGTTTCAAATAGAGCACTTTAATTTGATGTATAATTTGTCTCTGTACGACTTGTAGATCGCTGTGAATAAGCGATTTGGTTCAGAATAATATATAGAATTGGCAAAGGGGAGGGACCTACTGTTTTACGCCGACTCCGAACGGCGGTTGTATTTTTATGTGAAGCTGAGAGGGACGATCACTGTTAAGAAAAAACCTTTTTTCTATATTTTTTTTCGGGGTTGCTTTGACCAGGGCTTGAACCCAGGCGCAGCGGAGTGGAAGCGCACACTGCTAACCACTAAACCAAAGCGGCCGACAAATCGATGCAGTTATGATATCGCACGTTTAATAAAATATCGAAGTATTTCAAAATTTCAATTTTGTGGGAAAACGCATTCAAAGTTTTATCAATTTATACAGTTGGTATCAGGGTTCGTATTTGCACACACATGCTCTGCTCACACACACGCCAGAAACACATTCAACTTGCACTCACTGCTCATACACATGTGTGTGCATAAGTGGAAAACAAACTCTACTCACAGAAAAGTGTGTGCTGNCGCGCCTTGATGTTGTCACTTAAAGGGGAGGGACCTACTGTTTTACGCCGACTCCGAACGGCGGTTGTATTTTTATGTGAAGCTGAGAGGGACGATCACTGTTAAGAAAAAACCTTTTTTCTATATTTTTTTTCGGGGTTGCTTTGACCAGGGCTTGAACCCAGGCGCAGCGGAGTGGAAGCGCACACTGCTAACCACTAAACCAAAGCGGCCGACAAATCGATGCAGTTATGATATCGCACGTTTAATAAAATATCGAAGTATTTCAAAATTTCAATTTTGTGGGAAAACGCATTCAAAGTTTTATCAATTTATACAGTTGGTATCAGGGTTCGTATTTGCACACACATGCTCTGCTCACACACACGCCAGAAACACATTCAACTTGCACTCACTGCTCATACACATGTGTGTGCATAAGTGGAAAACAAACTCTACTCACAGAAAAGTGTGTGCTGTTTGTTATTAAGCACATGCACATGTGTGTGAGCCGATTTTTGTACAAATTTCAGCCCATGCACATGCACATAATATATTCTTAAAAGAATTTGTTTATTAAACGTTATTTTTTGAAAGACAATTCAATAAAAAGTGAGATGTTGTTTGTTTTTTATATGACAGAAAACATATTAAAAAATTATTTTAAGATTTGAGTTAGAATTCGAAGTGTATAAGTTTCTCTACGCATAGCACACACATGTGCGTGTGCTTTACATTAATAAAAAGAAAGTACACACATGTGCCCGTGCTTTTTACCAAACGGCACACACATGTGATGTGAGCAAATTTTTAATTTTTTATATGCACAGCACACGTGTGTGAGCGTAAAATGTTAGGATGTGCTGCACATATGTGTGCAAATACGAACCCTGGTTGGTATACAACAAGTAATTTTTAGCAAAAAAAAAACCGACTTCAACTCTCATATAAAAAAAAATATATATATGTATATATCTCATGATTCGCTGATCGGATCTTAACCAGATTAGTATGGGACCACCTCTGAGACACTACCTTTCCGATGCAAAAATAATTATCGAAATCGGTGGTCCAAAGTTATGCGGTAACATACATAAAAAAAAAAAAAAAAAAATATTCCGACGAACTGATAACCTCCTCCTTTTTTGGAAGTCGGTTAAAAAGACAAATGAAAAGCCACATTCGGCCCTATCGCGAATTTCACATATATTCCCAAAGATTTTAAAGCAAAACAAAAACAATTTTTCCCAATTTGTTTTTGTATTGCATGTTAAACTATGGGAACGATTTATTCACATGGAATTAACGATAGGGCTGATTATCTTCGCCATATTTGCGAAATTCGGTTATCTGTTAGACTGAACATATTCTACTTATCAATCTTATTATTTGCATTATGAAATCTCCAAAAACGTAAATTTTGAGTTACATCTCTATATTATTAAACGTGTCATATGTACATACATACCGCACACCGTCTTCAAAAGAGCCACAACTCAAAATAATAGGTTCGTCAGAAATTGTGAAAAACTATTTTGTAACACATGCTAATCACATGGGCAAGGCCGACTTTACCTTAGGTTTTTTTAACAAATCATAACAGAAATTTGCTCCAGCTTTTGCTGAAAGGTAAATAAAAGCTCTGTGTACATTCTTAGCGCATAATTTCAAAAATACAAAATTTTGAGTTGTGACTCTTTTGAAGACGGTGTGCGATATGTATCGTTATTGGAAGGAAACACATTGCATTTATTCTACATTTCCTCCGGCCCTTTAGCCATGTCCAATCTTAATCCGGCCTTCGAGTTAAGTAGTTTTTTAGCAACGGGTATTATTTTAATTGCTATCTAACAATTTAGGATTTGAACTTTAGGAATGTTAAAAGTTTAAATGTACATAAGAAATAAAATGTCAAATTAAATAGAATGTAAAAATGTCATGTCTAAATCGATATACTTTGATGGTTTGTATTTACACGGGCGTTGTGAATGAATGTTTCTCGCGATATTCGATGCATACTATAAGAGGGGAAACTCTCACCGTTATATGCCATGGAATCACCACAATCACTCTGCTCAAATAGTGGCGATAGCGGTGTGTGAGGGGAATGTTTGATTGGTGATTGTGAGTCCATTATTTGTAATTCGCGAGAAGCTGTTTGGCAAGTGTTTGTGTTGGTAGAACTGACAGTAGTAGTAATTGTGGGAGAAGGAGAATGTCTAGGTATCGGGATCCTCTTTCGAACAGGTTTACCCAACTTACTTGTCTTGGATCGCGGCTCACGCGGCCCATCAACGGTGACTTTAATAGCTTTGGCATAGGTGGCCACCTGTATTGGGCTGGTGTTGACGGTGATTGTAAGCGTAAAGCTTTTACCTGAAAATACAAAAACAAAATTTAAAAAATATTGCTTCTACATACATATGTACATACGTACATACATACTTATGTATATGTATGCATGTATGTTTGAGTGAGTGGTAAAATAAAGTTAAGGCTTATTCAATTAAAACGGCTTAAAAGAAGAGTTCGATGCTGAAACATGCGGTTTACTTGAAAAGTGAAGTGCGAACGTAAATCTTCGACAATGTGGCAATATGTCAATGGGTTGACATGCAAATGGATTTAGGAACTGAGCAACAAAGACCGAAAACTACAAATTAGTTAGGTAAACTTGGATAAGCGCCCGCTTGAATGCATTGGATAAGTTCGTATGTTCGTTGATGTTGCATAGTCTGCGCTTTTGGTGTTCTTCAGCTGTGTGCTCTACGAATCACTCCGAGGGTCGCACTTTTTTTGATTGGTAAATTAATTTAAAGTGATCATTACACACGCCTTAACAGCTGGCAGTAAGGCGGCAATGCTTGAAGATGCAAAGTGTGGCGTTTAATTACCAAAAGGAAGCTGGCCGTGAGTGTGAAATAATTTTAAGGATTTTTACTTGAGTGCTAATGTTTCTGACAGCAGCATAATGAGAAAATGATGAATTATGAGTGAGAAAACTGTGTATACGAAATTAAGAAAAATTGGGTCAGGAAAAACAGGCGAAGAAATTTTATACTGCCTTAGATGAGTAGAAAGAAGTAGTGGGGGAAATTTTAGAAAACACTTCAAAAATAGTAAGCAGTTTCAAAATATATTTACATAACAACAAATTTGAATAATTGAATGGCTTTGCCTACAACTTACAATTCGTTTTTCTTAATTTACTGATTCAATTTAGATACTCCTTTTGGCGTATTCTTAGTCTTTCAAAGTTTTTACGCAGTTGAAAAAATAGTTTAAGTCATGAGGAAATACGGATGCAGTCCTTGAATAGAGGACTATTTTCACAGTTTGAATAAATATGTAGTTTTGTTTTTTCAATACCACGCTCAAACGAAGCACCTGAGAGGAACTAACTTAAATATAAAGTTTACTTCCTGGCGAAAAGAGAGAAACCGACTTCTAATTAAAATTTTAGAAAGTGAACTTCAAATTAAAAGTAATATTAAAATACGTATAGGTGTAGAGTTCTTTGACTATTTAAACACTGAAAGTGGGAATTATCTCATTATTGCTATTAAAAAAATGTCATGTACATATATAAAATAATTTATTGGCTCCTGTAATATTATAAAGGTATCTCGTACTACATGTTAATGTGTATACTCATTTTAAAATGAATAACATTTTTATTATTTATGAACAACATTTTATTTATAAACAGGTAAGGCTTCCTCAAGTAGGCCTCGAATTTACCAAGATTAATATTTTTCAATGATATTCAGGCATAGTTTTTTTTATCAACAATTGAAAATTGTTGCAGTGTTTTGGAAAGTAAGTGTCCGAATGAAAAAATTTTGTTGGGTGCAGATTTGAAAACCATTTAACTATAGAATGAAATTATTTGCGTTACAAATTTTTTTTTGCTTTTCTTGGTAATAATAGTATAATCTTGGTAAATTCGGGGCCCACTTGAGGAAGACTTACCCATACCAAGATATTATTAAAAACAAGTACTCTGGCGTTTCAAAGTATTATCTGCTACTTACATTCATAATTCTGCTTGGAATAAAAGTGTACTGAAAAATATTGATTTTTATAGCATGAAAAAGTCTAATGTACTGATTTCGCACCAAAAAAAGCTGGCAACCCTATTAAACGTCCATGTGGCTATTCGCTGCAAGACACCGCAATTGCTGGGATGTGCAGATTGAAGTGGAAACATTACCACCATGTATGCAAGTTACCAATTTTTTGATTATACTACTCGAATTTATGACAGCAAAGAAACAAAACTGTTTTTTTTTTCTACGAAACTAACAAACAGATAGAATTTTTTGATACCAAGTTTCTTTAAAAAATTAACAATATTAAAAAAATAATAATTTTGATCAAAGAACTGAGAAAATATTTTAATTATATCGGGTACGTTCAGAAGGCGCAAAAGCTCAGTAACTGTTGCGATTGCACCTTCTGAACGTGTTGTTGTGTACTTCTGATCAACTGAACAGTTGCGTGTTAGATGATCGTACTATTTTTCTGATCATTTGAGACAACATGTTGGTGTGTACCTTTTAGGGTTGAATTTGACAGCTATTGTATCAAGCCGTTCAGAAGGTAACTAATGTGACCAACTATTTCATAGCCCAAGGAAGTACAGAGTTCGAATCGCGGCACTCGATATCAAACGCAACTCGAATCGAAATTTGATATTGAGATCGCGGAATTCGATAGCGAGTGTGCCTCGCCCGTTTAAATTATATTGTGAAGAAAACAGCTGTCATTTTGTTTCATTCGATCACGTGTCCCGCGATTGCGGAACGAAGACCCTTAATTTAGTAGTGAAACGCCGCGAGCCGATTACCAAATTTCGAATGACGCTAATTTCGACCCTTGAGAGCTCAGTGTTAGTTAAGAAGTTGGAGCCAAAATGCTTCCATCTTAGCCCCGTGAAAGGTGGACAGTCTTAAAGAAAGTATGGAGATGTTTCCACCTCATTTTCCTCTTGACAGCTGATACAAAAGGGATCAGTTGAAATTCCTAGCCTTACCGCGCGTATTCCAATCCCCCAATGGCCTGTCAGAACCCCCATCATTAGCCCTTGAGAGGTTACGTGTTTTTCGGCCCCTTTAAGGGGTAACATGGGTCACTCGTGTCTTTCGCTGCAAAAAGTGTTTTTAAGTGTCACAAAACGAGCATCAATTTCTTATGTCATTTTATTAGGTATTTAATGGAGTTCGCAATTTCATTATCGAGACCGATTTCGAACCCACCATCACATCCTTTAGCATGGAGTTGACCGCTTCCTTGATGGCAGCTATTTTCAACTCAAAGACACTGCAGGAGTCCGGAAGCCTGAACATAGTTTTGGTGGAGAGTTTCCCTAAACATAATCACAGTTCGTGCTGCGACAACTCTGTCTGCAATATCCGCACGCCCCCGTGTTCAACATGACGTTAAGCGCCAGTGTAGGTGCCCACTTTCGATTAGGGCGATCCACTGTAAACGCTGCAGTTGTTTTACAAGTGTGGCCTTCTCTATAGAGTTCCACCAGACAAGGGCTCTGAAACAAGATAGGCTTGAATCTGGTTTCATAAGGCTAATGAATTACTTTGGGCGAGAGAGCTCACCTTTTACGGATAGCTCGCCCACAGCAGGACAAGGCCACCATCGCCTTTCTTCCCCTTTCCTCAATGTTAGGCTTCCCATCCAGGGTCAAGCCTAGGTACTATACCCTGTCTGAGCTGTCGACGAACACTTCCTGGTAAACAAGACCAGTTCCATCCTTCAAGGATTTACTGAGAGGCCGCCATTGATTGCCCACTTACTTAGTAACCTGGTTCGGGAAACCTTGAGCCAGATCATAGGGTGCCTAGAAATCGTCCCACCATCTTCATAGGCGATCATCCGACAGCCCACTTTTTCCACTCCCTCTAGAAGGTCGTTTACAACCGCGATCCAGAGCAGGGGAGAGAGAACACCGCCTTGCGGAGGGCTCCTATTGACTCTGCGCTAAGTGCAGGCACTCTCCCACTCCACTGCGGCAGTTCTGTCACGAAGTACGCTGTAGAAAAGCCTTTTTAGGTTGGTTTCAATGCCCTGATTTTGAATAGTGTTGATTATTACCTCTTGAGGGACATTGTTGAAAGCCCCTCGATATCGAGGAAGGCCCCCACTGCATAATTTTTGATGCGCGAAGACTTCCTCTTACCACGTTACCAATGTGCGCGGGGCGGTATCCACCGCCCTTTTCTTGCAATAAGCTCTTGAAAGACAGTCACGAAGAATCGCGTTTCTTATGTACAGGTCTATCAGTCTATCGTGTGTAGCAAAAACTAAAACTGACTGATAGGCCTAGTATTCAAAGGGGAAACATGAGAGCCTTTTCCGGCTTTCGGGATGAACGCAACGCATGACTACCCTCCAAACCTTGGGGATGTACCCGGCCCCACGCATTTCGAATACATAGGAGCCAACCAATTGCACGACACCACTAGCGCCCTTTACAGCTGGGCAGGTATGATGCAATCGATCCCCGGCGACTTGAAGGGTTTGAACTAATTTATCGCCCAGGCCATGTGACGATCGTCCAGAAGTACATTTAACTCTACTTCGAAGTACGAAGTACAAGAGCTAATAAAGAAGCACTGTACTCCCGAAAGGAGTACGGTTGGACACATTACGCATAACGATCGCCGATTTTTTTAGCACCGGTTGCGCTGAACTGCTGCGCCTTCTGAACCTACCCATTGATATTAAAAAAAAGACTCCATTAAAATCGAAGCTTTTTGTACTGGTTCAGATATTGAAAGTATTCGCAAAGTTTAGAGCAGGTATTTAAAGACCGAATAAAACCATCTCTATTTCCACATGGAAATCAAACTGATGTAGCAGATGTAGTCAACAGAAGGCCTCATTATCTTGAGTTCATCAAATTAAATATTATTGGTTGATTACCTACAGGTTATTGAGGCTTTTTAACCAGTAAAAAAAAAACTATTAGATACAGGCATGCATACATATGTATGTATGTATTAAATGTATATAATAATGGAGATGTTTATGCATAGGTTGATTATAATGGGCGAAACTGTACTTTGTAAGCGAACATCAAATCATAATAGCGACGAAGAAGGCGGCGAAGAAAATATATTGAATTGAGTTATACGCACAAATAATCTGAATCGCGTTTGAAAGTGCAATAAATAAAAATTATACGCAAATTAATCAAGTCTACATAGGAGAAATAGGGTAAATGATTTGATGAAAGGCAATGCCTATCAGAAAACAGGTTATAACAAAATAAAACAAAGATTTTAAAATTTCAAAGCATCGTCCTAAAAATGAAAATGTTACTATGCATGTATATACACATCTTAGGGTGGGTAAATTTTGTATGGGTATAGCCGAAAAGGCTATGCGCGTATAGCACAGGGGGATTCTACGTGTATTTCTTAGCAAATTTTCTGAAAAAAACATAAGTCTCAAATCAATTTGGAGTTTGCCAAACTGAGAAAATAGGTTTCCTTTCCTTAAAATTTTCCTGTAGTGTCGTAAAGAAGTGTTTTGATATGATGAATCTATTCCTGGACTTATGTTTTTTCGAAAACATCCGTCAGAGATGGAAATTTTGAAAAATGCATATGTTCGTATGTATAATAGTTAGTGTTCTACTCTGCGTTCGGGTTCGAGTTCATTTACCGAAAAATTCGGCCTTGAAGTTCCGGTTCCGATATGGTGCGGTTTCGGCAAAAATTGGTCGTCGTTTGCTCGAAAATTTTTACAAATCATAAAAATTTCAATTTTTTTTGCCTCTGTAGCGTTTCTGTAACTTAATTTTATTGCTCTTTTAAGGCAAATTTCTTATTTCTTGTCGTTGTTTTAATACGAGAAAGAGTTCCAGAAATTATAACATATGTGACAACTTGGCTTGAGGCGTAGTTCATTTCCACCAAGCCTTAACTGCAGTTTATGCCTATTGGAAAAAAGAGATTACAACTCGAAGGAGGTAATTACTCGTATTAAATACAAGCAAAATAAATGAAAAAGTTAACAATTAATTTCAATCTCTGTACGAATTTTAAGAAGAACGAATATTAAGTGCAAAAGGTGGAGAAGGACTTAGCTTCACTTGGCATTTCCAATTGGCGACAGTTGGCACAGAAGAGAAAGGACTGGCGTGCTTTGCGGTTACAGCGCCAAATGAGGATAATAACATGGTACAAAGTTTAACAGTCTTAAAATCGCGTTGATTGATTTTATAGTTTTTTTTTTATGTGAAAGAAAATGCGTAACGCCATAAACGCATAAAAAGGTTAAAATTAGCGCGAATTTTAAGACATTCAAAATTTGCACTTTATTATACAAAAATCAAATAGGCTATAAAACTGCATACTCGAAATTAAAAACACACATACCCGCCCTAATGTATGTACATTAATGTGGTCCTTAGCCATATGGTACAATTTTAATTTTAATTTTTGTTAGGTCGCACCCTCCAGATTGGTGAATGAATATTCACGAAAAAATTTGTCGGATAAAGTAAAGGCGTGTCGACCGCCCCCCAAAGTTTCATTATAAGTAAGGGATGTGCGATTAATCAATTAATCGAACAAGCTGATAAATCGAAACCTAATTAATCAGAATCTAATTAATTTGACTAATTTGACTGATTAACCTGAAATCTGAGTAATTGCTGTAATATTTGGTTTTACATACATGCATACATACATAATTTATACCTACATATATACATATGTATGTACGTATATAGGTATAAATTCTTTTATATTTTTTCATACATACATACATACACAAACAAAATATTACAGCAATTACTCAGATTTCTGGTTAATCTGTTTGCTGATTAGGCAAATTAATTAGATTCTTATTAATTAATATTTAAGTTATCGTAAAATTAATTATATGTATGTACATATTTGCGTAGTATGTACCATGATAAAAACGTTGCAAAGTAAATTCATTCTCTCAATTCGTCGGCCATGATTTTTTTCTGACGTTTGCCAGCATTTTAAAATCATATAAAATTGAGAATAAAAAAATGAAATTGTTCACAATTTATGTTGTTTGAGATTGAAAATGGGACTGTGTGTGTGAGTTTGAGTTTTGAATTTTAAAATTATATTGCTGTCAAACGTCCGTCTACCTCTCAATGGTTTTACATTGTTATACTCTGCCAGCGGCGGATCATGAATTTTCTGATGGGGGGGCTTTTGCGGGAAATTTTGTCGCTTATTCTAATTATCTTAAACGAGCAATTTTTGTGTATATGTATATCCCTGCAAAAATCGCGACTACTCCATGCATGCGTGTAAAGAGAACCCCCTAAGGACCAAGGAGTACTCCAAAATTAACCACAATTCATATAAAAAATATGGTCCAATTAACATTGTGATGTCCTAGGGCAGGACCATATACTCCATCCCTGCATTACATCAGAGTAGCACAAAACTACTCCAACATATTAACAATGGCATTGTTGTTATATTTTTTCTTTTGTACACGCTTTTGTTCTTCACTTCTCAAATGCTTTTTCGAAAGTAATAAAATCCAAGACAAAAATTTAAAATTACATATTGCCTCTGACGGCATTCGAACCCGAACATGCTGGGAGCTAACAACTAACAGAGAGCATCTCTACAAGTTCAGCTACAGCTAGATATACAAATGTGCTTTCAAATGCTCAACTTCAATCACGTTTCGTTAAAACACGAGCAGTGATCGGATAACAAACAATAAGCTGGCGCAGAGACACGAGTTGGTCCGCTACAGCATGACAGAGGAACACTTTTGTAAGTACTCCAATTTACCACAAACAGACTACATGGTCCAACGATTTTTGCAGGGTGGAAGAAATACAATCGTTTTTTAAACGATTTTTCATTTTGCTACGTTAGAGCCGTTGCCGAGAAACTTATGGATACATTTTGGAGTACTCCTTGGTCCTTAGGGGGTTCTCCCCTGCAAAAATCGTTGGACCATGTAGTCTGTTTGTGGTAAATTGGAGTACTTACAAAAGTGTTCCTCTGTCATGCTGTAGCGGACCAACTCGTGTCTCTGCGCCAGCTTATTGTTTGTTATCCGATCACTGCTCGTGTTTTAACGAAACGTGATTGAAGTTGAGCATTTGAAAGCACATTTGCATGTCTGGCTGCAGCTGAACGTGTAGAGATGCTCGCTGTTAGTTCTTACCTCCCAGCATGTTCGGGTTCGAGTGCCGTTAGAGGCAACATGTAATTTTAAATTTTTGTCTTGGTTTTTATTACTTTCGAAAAAGCATTTGAGAAGTGAAGAACAAAAGCGTGTACAAAAGAAAAAATATAACAACAATGCCATTGTTAATATGTTGGAGTAGTTTTGTGCTACTCTGATGTAATGCAGGGATGGAGTATATGGCCCTGCCCTAGGACATCGCAATGTTAATTGGACCATATTTTTTATATGAATTGTGGTTAATTTTGGAGTACTCCTTGGTCCTTAGGGGGTTCTCTTTACACGCGTGCATGGAGTAGTCGCGATTTTTGCAGGGCAATTGTCAAAAACTTTTTATTTGTCACGGGAAAATACCGTAAAAATTATTTGTATCGTGCGAATATCTATCGAAATTATCAGGATTTGAAAAACTGTTAGCGCAGCGGCAACAGCCAAGCATTTGCTTTTTTATAAATTGTTGTTGCTTGGCTAGCCGGCAATTACAAGTACCTGATGAAGATCTTGCAGAAGCAATGAGCTTAGCCGACGACGCTTTAAAGGAATTTGAAGAAATGCGACAAGATGCAGAAAAAACTTTCATTTGCTTTTCGAACACGTAGAAGAAGTATGCACCAACCTAGGTACAGAAATCAAAGTACCGCGATACAGCAGTCGCCAAAAGAATCGCTTTAATGTGAAAACCGGAGACGCCGAGGCATACTATCGCATTGCTTTTTACATTCCCTTCCTCATTTGAAAAGCCGGTTCATAAACCATAAATCAGTTTTAAATAATTTTAGTGTTTTGTTTCCAAAGTATGATTTTAACGAAAAAAAACTGAAGAATTGTTTGCTTTCTATGAAAAAGTAATCGACTGCTCGAAACAAATCTTTCTTCTGAAGGTAAAAATGTGGAAAAAACGAGTTTCACACGAACATTTTCGAAGCATTACAAGTAGCTAATACAACGTCTTTTGGGAAGGTTTTTAAGATCTTACGTATATTGGCACTTTTGCCCGTTTCAATAGCCACACCTGAAAAGAATTAAAACCTACCTGTGAAATACAACATGTCAAGAAAGGCTCAACGGTCTAGATTCTATGAATATTCACAAAGATATAAATTTTTCAGTTGACGAATTTCTATAAGAACTTTTCAAAAAACCATGAAAAATTTGAAAATTCTTCGTTTCATTGATTTATAAGTAAAAAGAAAAATTTAATGTGTTTACAATTATCAAAATGTAAAGATTATAATAATAAAGAGAAAAATTTAATATATGGTTTTAAAAATTCGTGTTTGAAACTTTATTACGCATACTTTCTTTTAAAGAGCCTTTTTTCTAGACCCATATTAGTGAAATATTATTCTTTGACTTGAGTTAGAATTTTTCCAATGATTCCTTTTAAGTTAAAATGTGGCTAACATGGTTTGAATCATGCAAAGAAAATGGAAACTATCTTTAAATAGGATTTCAAAGTTAAAGCCTTACGGCCATCCCTAATTAGCGCGTTCAGCGTTACGCTAATAAAAATGTTATTTAGTTGTGGCAGTTAAATATATTTTAAATATTAAAAAGTAACCGAATTGAGCTTTTTTGTTTTTGCTTATTTATTTTAAAAGTGAAGTACCAAAAGCTACATATATACTGTATAAAAATATTTTTATTTCGAAATGAATTTGCCTTATCGCCAGAGAAACAAAATCAGCTGTGCCAAATTTGTATTTTTATTGTATCCAAAGCGAAAGCGCGAAAGAAACATAAGCTCAACATTTTTTTATTTATCGTTTTTTTTTTTTAAGTAAATATTGCATAAGTTTTCCACAAACAAATAGCTTCTTCATATCTATCATTTGGCGAACAAATACATCAAAAAAAGCTCAAATTAGACCATCCATTCTCGAGTTATGCGCCGTCTGACGTACTCAAGTTTGGTATATACATAGAAATATTTATTTTTAATAACAAGCAGGGGTTATAATCGATGTAAATGAGCTTGTTTTAATTAAATAATTAAATCAAATTCGTTTTGTTTTGTTAAAAATCCACCATTCACTATCATCCCACCTTTTTATGGAATTTAGCTTCCATTTTAGGAAGTTTGATTGAATTCTTCCCCGTTTTCTCCTGCTTCCAAAAACCATCCCTGTGGGTGGGAGTGTCAAATTTTAGAAAAAGGTACTTACAAACCGTTTAATAATTGAACCATGCGTTAAAATGTGGTTATCTGCCCCTTTGACTCCTATAGCAACATACAACGTTTTGTTCTTTTGTCAAAAATTTACCAGTTTAATAAAAAAAAAACGGATGCAGATATATCCAGAGTTTAAGATAAAAAATATATACCAGGAGAGTCATAAGAAAGTACCAAATATCGTGTATAAACATTGGGCTACTAACTGCTACCAGTTGCCATGTACAACAGCTCAAATTTTACTTTTCAGTCAGGAAAATTTTTTTCCGATATCGAAAGCGAGTTCATGTGTGTTATTAAATCATGTTTTTTGACCTTTAAGGTTACTATAAGTTTAGAAGGCTGTTGAAAAAGCAATGTGTGTTGATTGCTCTACAGCTTTTCTTCATTACATAGTTTCATTGGTTTCTGAGATATTAGGAATAATTTGTAGTAAACTAATTTTTTCATGGTGAATTTTTCAATTCGTCTTTTCCATCAAACGCGCAGGCTTATTTTCCTGAACCTTTTTAATTATAACCGTAAGGCTTTATATCTGTCGTTATAAACAATAGCCGCCTAAGTCGACTTAAGAAAGGATTGAGTTATATATGCTATCGTATTCTGCAACTACTATTCCATGTGTATGTGAAATCCCCATCTCGCCAGCTAGATTATTTAAAAAAATATAGATGAAAATATTTTGGTTTCCCCATAAGGTTAACGTTACAATCCAAATGTTTAAAACGTTTTATCTCTCAGATTTTTCGACTTAGGCGGTTATTGCTTATGACCACAAATATATTAGTAAGCTTAAAACATTTGCACAAGCACTGAACACATTTTTGAGATAAATATGTGAACTTATTAGTTTTTATCAGGTACAGTCTTCTTTTATTTTATCGAAAATATGAACCACGGGGAAGTGTTTTAAGAAAAAATCCAACTAAATTGAAGATAAGGGTAAGTACCGTCTGTATTTATTCTTTCCTTCGAAATTGATAACTTTTATTCCAGAAGGAACCCATTTATCCATTCAAAATCGGGATTTGTGTTAAGCGTTATTTAAAAGTCCTTCTAAATTAATGAAAAGCAAGTTCAGCTATATGGAAGAATATATTTCAAACCAACTGTCCAGCCTCGAAAAGAAAGAAGCTGCAACAATCTTTGGGCAATTTCAAAAGTCGAGTTACTTTAAATTGGAATATATCGACTGCTCATTGGAAGATCGACCTAAAAAGGCAGCCAGCTCGAAAACGCTCTATCTCAAAAAACTTTTCCAGAACGACCTATTTCAGAACTCGTTTCAAAAACGCCCTATCTCAGCTGCATATATCAGCACATTTTCAATACATTTTGAAGTGGCGTTCTTCAACCAAATTTTGAGGAAGGGTATTTTTCAATAAAATTTGTAAATAGGGCGTTCTTGAAAAGGTTTTTTGAGATAGGGCGTTTTCGAAATGGCTGCCGAGATACATAGGTCGATCTTCCACTCAGCAGTCGATATGAGGCACAAAAACAGATTTTATAAATCCGAAAAAGTCTGGTTAGAAAAAACTGGCAAACAGTATCCAGTGAGTTTAAAATAGATAATATAAAATTCAAGACGCTATGTCTGGATACTGCGGGATTGTGTGCCAGCCTTTATCCCTGGCATCCAATGACAACACCAGTGCACAAAATTTTAATGTATGGTGCCGTAATTGTATTGAATTTCCTTCTACCGATTGGACGACTAAGTGAAAGGCATAGTAATCGCGTTTTAGCCGAAAAACTGCAAGGCAATCTAAACTTGAGATGTATTTTACCGTCTACTTGATTCTTTGGATCCTCTTATTACAAGTTTAAGGCCTTTACAAACATTTAGAAAAAAATCATTTGATCTAGAAGTAAGAGATCATGCACTGTTACCGTTTTTCATGGTTTCTATCTTAAGAAATCGTTATGGCCTTAGGGATGCAAACGATGCATCGATGTTTCTGAAATATCGATAACATCGGCTAAAAAACCGATGTTTACCATCGATATTTGAAAATTACTCAACATCGTAAAATTGGCGATATATCGATGTCAATTTTAACGATGTTTTAAACATCGACTTTAGTTTGGGTTCAAAATTGCCATTGCGTTCACATCTTTATGTTATATTCTTTGGGCTCTGTCACACGGTCAGTATTTATTGACGTGATCCAAGTATCGCGATATTTATTGACGGTGTAGTATGCAGTATTGATGGATCGTGATCCATATCGCAAAATTTTTAAAAATTTTGAAATCTGGATCGCGGATCGCAATACCGTCAATAAATATTGAACGTGTAGCACTTTCAAAACGCGATCCATACATTTCTTCAGTACATCTTTTACTCTCATAATGTAAACATCGGCTCTGCCTTCACTCTCGGGGCTTAAAATCTTTCAAAACAAATTGAACAAATCTTAGAATAATTGTGGAATGCATTATTTGTAAGTTATACGTACAAAATAAAAATATTTTCTTGCGTCATAATAAGCGTTCAGCAAAAAAAATATATGCAAATACCGATAAATATTGAACATGTAGCATTCGTGCGCGATCCATCAATCCATCAATATGGATCGCGATCCAAATATTGTGATAATTACTGACCGTGGGACAGAGCCCTTCGGGTAAGCGTATTACGGGTGATGGCAGCCATGTACTTAATAAAAGCAATTGGCAACGTTGAACATAGGCGATTTCCATGACGTAGTTACAGTATTTCAATACGACTTAAGGTGATTGTAAGTATTATCTGCGCGTAAACAGCAAATCTATTATGACATTGGAAGGAAATCTAATTAAATTCAAAAAACCACCCATTGAAATGTTAACAATGTAGCAGTTTAGATGGACACTAGGTGTTTCTTGAAATTTTAACAAGCATTAAGTCAGTTCCAGGTATTTCAGGATTTGCAGGTTTTACAAGTAAAGCGGTTTTCGCCATTAATAAACCTTATGGAAGGTGGCGTACCTTAACATACTTATTAAAAAAGATAAACATCGGAAAATATCGATGTATCGATAGTTATAGGGCGATTTTTTTCGGCATCGATGTTAGTGTTTACGATACATCGAAATATCGATGTATCGATGTTGGCTCTGAAAATTTGCATCCCTATATGGCCTACCATCGTTATAATTATCAATGTACAGTGGCTCTTTTTTAGAGTTAAGAACATTAAGTAAATGAATAAATGAATAAATGGGGATAGTAGAGCAAGCGGATGATCTGTTTTTATTCTTTTTCACTATATAAAAATTTTTCAATTTAACAAAAAATAAAAATTAATTTGTGAAACAGTGTTAGTACACAAAACAATGGAATAATTTTATAAAAATTATATGATATTTCCCTTTTGGATTTGTCCACAATATTTTTAGGAGAACAAAGCGGTTAGACTTTGAGCATCAACTTGTTATCCTAACTGCACAAAGGAAAATTTAATGCCATTGGTACGTAATGCCAAAATTTAGTCTTAGCTTAATACGAAAACTTAAGTATTTCTAGTAAATATATTTACTTTGTACCAACTTACAACTTTATCACTATTATTTTGTTTTTAAATAACCATTAACAACTAAAATACGACATTTAGTTAAAACTTTGGCGGGCGGTCAGCACGCCTCAACTTTCTCCGATTGACCTGAAATTTTGGATAACACGTTTTTTCATGAATATTCTTCTCCAACAAAATCCGATAAATTAAAATAAGGGTCACCCTAGTGTACATACATACATATGCACATACATATGTACGTATGGATTTACGAGTGTGTGCAATTCATCAAAATATAAGAAGAAACAAAAGCAAATACCAAAGCGTACTAGCGCTTTCGAATTAAGACAACAAAAAATGAATTCAAAAAGTTAATAATCTAAATTAGTCATCAACGGTACTTTGGATTACCAACCATTTCACCAACTACAAAAGGAAAACAAAAGAGTTCAATGATATGTATATGTACCTACACCAAATGAAGAGTCGAAAAATCAGTCCACCAGATAAATCAGAGCGGCGGTATGGCACTACCTTGTTGTTGCTGTTGTTAGCTGCTGGTGTTGTTTTGTTCTGTGGCAGAGGACAAGGATGATTATCGCTATTTTAAGAGCGGTGTCTTTACCTTTTGGTTTTTGTAGTTGTCGCAGCCCAAAGGCGCTTATTGATGACGCGTGTCAGTCAGACTATCAGTGTGCCTGCTCCCACGAAAAACAAAAGCAACAGAATGTTTTCAAGAGGGCGCAGATTGACTAGGCCACAAGTAGAAGCATTGTTTGTTGAATTTTCGAATGCGAAAAGCGGTAATTTTGAAATTTTACTCAATGTACTGAATTGTGCGCAAACAAATTGAATTCATTAATCTTGTTAAGTTTTTGGTATTTTGAAAGTTTGGTCGAAAATCCATTCACAAACAAATAGCTGGCAGTGGCGGGGAAACTATGCAGCTGCTAATGAGGACTTTGAGCTTATTGCTGAAATGTGTAAGAATGTGTGATGTGCAAGAAGACAATAACTCTTTGGCCGAAGTAAGGAACCAAATTAAGGTTTAAAGATGGCGTTATAATCTTCTATGAATTTCGGACGAGTGCACCGAAAGAACAGTAAAAATTATCTTAAAAATTAGGTGTCAACCATTAACATCGAGGAGAAATTATGAAAGTTGCGCCTTTGCCAGTAGCCAGAGGAAATATTGAAAGAATATCTTTGGCGTCAAACCGAACATATCATTTGCAACCAAATTCAACATGATATTGTTCGCAACTTACCTACGGGTGTTTCTTTAAAAATGCAAGTACATGAGTCCAAACTGACCGCTGTGGTGTAGTGGTAAGCAGTACCCGCTTCCACTCCACAGCACCTGGGTTCAAACCCTGGTCAAAGCAACATCGCAGAAAATATAGAAAAAAAGGTTTTTTCTTAACAGCGGTCATCCCTCGGCAGGTAATGGCAAACCTCCGAGTGTATTTCTGCCATGAAAAACAGCTTCTCATAAAAATACAATCGCCATTCGGAGTCGGCGTAAAACTGAAGGTCCCTCCGCGTTGTGTGACAACATCAAGGCGCATGCCACAAATCGGAAAAGAAGCTCGGCCAAACACTAACATATGGGTAAGCGCCAATCTATTATTATTATTATATTAAATTAGATGGCAAAAAAGTTATGAAAACGTGAAACTGTGTAGTGATGAACTGAAAAAATTAAGTACAAAATTAAATTATATATGTATGATTAGTAAAAGTTATTGTATGGGGGTAAAATCTGTCACATCCGACATGGCACGTCCATTATTAAATTTTAATTCAAAATTAAACTAACAACGAATGGCGTCTGAATTGGTTGTAACGGTCCGTAATTTGAGTTTATTTAAAGAATGTTTAAAAAAGGAAAATCTCTCAGGATTCACGGAGTTTTGCTTATTTTTGTATGTACTCTGTAACCACTTCTGTTTTTGTCACGTCCGTTATGACCTCCTTTTCGTCGACTTTCCTGACTCTGGGGTTCTGGCAAATTTTTTTTTTTAGTTTCACTTATTTTTCAACATATTTTGATTAAAGAAAAAGACTTCATATATAATAAAATATTTCACACAAACAACAAAAAATATAATCGATAATCGCATGCAGCTATTGTCTGAAAATTTTAAAATGCGCTTAGTTGCACTGTGGTACTATGATAGCACGGCCGAGTTATCATAGTCAATGAGGGATGTTAATTTTTCAGCTTTTTCCGATCCCGGGAATTTCGGGATGCCGTTATATATTCATAACTAGATATTCATAACTTTTCAATAACTTAAATCGAAAAAATTGATTCTATATGTTTGAGAAGCTCCCCTACCTTGGGATATATAATAAAGAAATGGGTTTGAAACCTACTTTTTATTTAAAGTGGCGTTTTTATTTGTTCTCTCTGACGCCAGGATTCATGTTAAAGGACTTTGTAATATCAAAGATATGATTAATTCCAAAAATTATTGAAGAAATTCAATGCAAGTTTGAATAAAATTATGGGTATCAAATGCAATAGGAAACTTGTTTAGAATTTAAAAAATTGAATTTTTTGGATTCACAAGGACGAAGAGATAATTTTTAAGCTGAGTTAGAAGAACGAAATTCGATGATGTTATCGAGTTTATACAAGTCCTTAAAATATAATTTTTTTAAAAACAAATATTGCGAAATTTCAAGGATAGGATCTTAAAAGGACATTTTCAATGCTCTTAGCAGCCCTACTGCACTAAAAACTTGAATCTGTTTAAATTCTACAGGATTTAGTTTGATACCCATACTTCTTCTCTAAGCACATTTCTCTGAATTTTTTAAATCATTTTTAAATTACTGACGTCAGAGTGAAAAACTAAAAACGACATTTTACTGGTCCGTTTACGTGGATTCGCGAATATATTGATGTTTGTGTTTAAAATTTACTATCTCGAGGTGTTATAAATATGTATAATGAGCTAGATATTTATAAAAAAATATTAATTGTTAAAAAAAAAAGAAATATAGCCAATACTGGTCAAGAAAAGGAGTTTCTACTATTGCCATCGGTGCAAATTACAAATCCCGGCAACCCCGGGATTACTTTCCAAGAATCCCGGTATTTTCGGGACCCTAAAAAGGGCGTTATCATGGGATTAACATCCCTATACTCTACTTATGTATAAATACAAGTTCAAAGGCAGTGTCACACGATTGGGTATTTGCCAAAATTTGGTGCAAATCATATCCCAACTTTGTGAGCACCCAAAATATTTTTCTTTATCCCAATCACGAAAATTAATTTTTACTCGCCTAAAGAGGAAGTCAGCAAGAGATCGTTCAATAAACACCGATTAAAAAATTACTTTATACTTGTATATGTCGAGACAAATAACACAGGTCTACAAAAAAAAGCTTTTGCATATTGAAACAAACCTTTAAACCCCTATGTTATTCGACGTCCTGGTTGCGAATCCGAGATATGTTAGCCCCCATCACGTCAGGTTCGAGGCATTTGAAAGTAAAATAGGGAAAAATTCATTGAAAAAACCTGTAAATTCATATAAAATGGGGTTTTAGACTCGCTGAACCCGAATCCAAGATCCGTTAACCTCCATAATATCAGGTTCGAGGTCTTTTGAGGGTCAAATAGGACAAAAAATGTATTCATTAAAAATTAAGAAAAGAAAATTGTTTTTGTTGTCGCTGAATTCCTTAATTCTTCAAGGTCATCCCAAGATCAAATTCAGAAGAATTTTCAGGTTTATTCAATGCATTTTTCCGTACTTGACCTTCAAATCGCCTCGAACCTGACTTGATGGAGGCTAACAGACCTTGGATTCGCATTCAGGGCGCCGAATAACATGGGGATATAGAGGTTTTGTTCAATATGCACGAGCTTTTTTTGTAAACCTGTGTAATTTGCTGAATGTATTACGTACAGATTGCAATTAAAACTGAATTCAAATATAATATATAAAATAAATGCTTCTTTAAGTCTATATGTTTAAAACAAATTAAAAATCTTATTTTGCCAAAATTCCCTGAGCTTATGAAGATATGCTTTTTTTGTTGAAAATACAGTTTATTCTTACAAACTCAAAGTTAAAAAAATCTGGCAACCTTGATTACTACAAAGTTTTATATGAAAAATCTATGAGTGGATTGAAAGAGTAGAAAATTATTAGTTCGCTGTCGGAAAAGTCTAAGTCCACTCTCCCTAGGTCAAATATTAAAAATACAGAAAGTTATTTCTGGTTAATTGTATAACTCTGCTGATTTTCAAATGAATGTATTTATTAAGTTTTGCGACCATAAGGAAAGGTTACGCACGCTTGGAAAACCATAAGAGACCACCAAAATTGTGAGACTTTTAGCGGTATAACGGTAAAAAATACTCGAAATATCGATGGTCCTCCTCAATAAAAACTTAATTTAAAACTAAAAAAAAAATTAAACTCTTACTACTGTTAAGTGGCTCAGTGGTTTTTGTCTCTATTCCTTGTGTAATCCATGTCTAATCCTTACCGCTTACTTAAGCTGTCCTAACTACTACTACTCGTAAACGATGAGATTCGATTCCGTTCATAGTTTAAAGCTTTACCGAATACCAACTAATAATTTAGAGTCATTCCATATGAAAGCGTCTGAATATACAAAAAATCGTCGCCGACCCATTTCAGATTTGTTTATAACTTAGAGGGACTCTACGCAAAATTAAATTCTTAGAAACGCTCGTTTCCGCTTGCCGAATCAAAAGTTTTAAAAATCGCGATTTTTATGCTTTAAGAAATTTAGTTCTAAAATGTTTCGTTTTTAAGATATATACCCACTTGACGGCATTTTGAAGGGAAACGATGACAGTTCTAACGCAAGCAAAGAAAATCGTACAAGTCAATACCTCCGGAAAATCCCAACGTCTTAAAATTTACTTATGTTTTGTGAACTTTAATAGACTCTAGCGATTTGACTGTTTAGAGTAAGCAGCTTATGTTACTCAGGAATTAAGTGTGCATATCGTTGACGAAACCCAGCAACGAGTCGACCCGACCAGCTCACTCCTTAAAAAATAAACCTTTGCTTGAAACTGCAAAATTTTTAAAAATCGCAATATTCAGGTCAAGAAATGAACAAGCCGCCTGCTCGATATAAATATGAATTTTACGGAATCTAAATATATGTAGCTCGTATCTTTAATTTCAAGCAGCTCCACTGCTCGTTTTGTTATTTTTTACGTTTAGTACCTAACCCATTTTATTATCTTACAAATTTTCTAAAATTCTCATAACCACGCCGTTTGATACATCAATCTCATGAAGAATTTTCCGCTAAATCCAAATATGATGGTCTCACATTGTGAAAATGGAACGGTTTTCGAGATATTTTAAAATTTCCCTAGTTTTGTTATTTTCATGTTAAATGCATGTGCAAGTGGTTTATATATATATAAAATTTACCTAATTTTATAATCTTACATTGCGGTACATGCATGTCCACAACTTAAGAAATTCTTTCACATTCGTAATTATATTTGTTCGTAATTTATTTCAATCCCTTTGTTAAACCATCGAATAAAACACTGAGACAAAAGGACGAGAAGTTGAATAAAAAGGTAAGATATAATCTTTATTTACAAAAATAATAGTACAACAATGTAAAATTAACATGAAAATAACAAAAGTAGCGAAATTTTAAAATAACTTGAAAACCGTGTCATTTTACATACATTATATCTGTGATCATAAGCAGGGCCGCAAAGAAATGTGTACAAATAATAACGTAAAAACAAATTTGGTTTATATTAATCTGTAACTTAATTTAAGTAACGTCTCTTGGTTAAGTGATTCTAATAATATTTTACCAACTAATCTCAGATCGGATATCGATATGCTAGTTGTAAGCACCTTGTTTTCGTATAGCCTAAAGCAATGTAACTCTCATCCCAATAACAATGGTAGATTCCTTGATCTAATTTTTGCGTCAGCTGATCTTACCTTGGATTAAGGGAAACCTACATACCAAATTTCGTTGAGATATCTCAATTTTTGCTCGAGTTATCGTGTAC